>NC_087157.1:24953115-24988115 GCF_035594125.1 Scylla paramamosain
AGAGTAACACAAATATGTGCATTACGGGGCTTCACTTTTACTAATTCTGACCACTAATTCCGTATCATCTACATAGCTGTAGCATGGAATGACTCGACTCTGAAGTGGGCTGCCCATCATGCATGTGACTGGCAGTTACCAGTGTCCACGCTTTCTCACTGCTCTGTCTTTAATATTTAACCTTTAGCAGCAGGGCGTGTGATGGTCTGGTACAGTGCGCTGTTAGTGACAAAGACAGGGAGAAGACAGGGAGTACGACCCTGACTCAGGAGTTTTTCGGAAGAAGTAACCCTCTTTTCGTAAACATAATTTGTTTCCTAACTGTATAAGTCTTCAATCTCCCTTCACTGGAGCGAAAACACGTCACCATTATTACCTGGACTGTGGCTCAGGACATCGCCATTAGGCCTCACTGACCTATTCTGGGCCAAGTTCACTGAATGGGCGACGGCGTGGTGTAACATTCAGCTTCTCGGCCGCGGGGTACGAGCCCTGCGTAACTGTGTCTGCAGGTCGGTAGCATCCATGGCGACTTGGTGTCAGGTAGTACAACCCCACCATAACCTCACTCCACGCAGCTTTCATAATTTTGCTGCACCTTTGCCAACGGTGGAGGGGGCGTGTGGGGGAAGGGGGGGGGGGACGGCACGCTGGTTACGGCAGACAGGCGGCGACTGATCCCGTTGACCCCGGCAGGAGGGGGATCGACCGGGAACGCTGGAAAGCACTCTCGTCTATACAGGATCAAGTCTCGTATGCTCGTGTTTCAAAGGAAGCCGTTTATGCCTTTAATGGGTAGTTGAGAGTTTGGGTGTATGTGTCTCTCTCTCTCTCTCTCTCTCTCTCTCTCTCTCTCTCTCTCTCTCTCTCTCTCTCTCTCTCTCTCTCTCTCTCTCCTCTCTCTCTCTCTCTCTCTCTCTCTCTCTCTCTCTCTCTCTCTCTCCTTAAACATTATGTACATAGAAAAGAAGATAATATTACTTTTCAAAAAGGAGCTGTGGACTTAAGCTAAGAATGATCACTGTCCAGTGTCATTCACCAGAAAGCTGCTCTCAGGTGTGACAATCGGACGGCTTTGTGAATTGTCACCATCAGGCACTCGCACCTCCCTTGTCACTGATTTACACCTTTGTACTGCGTTCACTCCTCCTTCAAGGGACCCAGAGCCCTGTGAGGTGAGGTATTTGCTGCACCTAGGCCTTGTGCAGCCCTGTGAGACTCCCCACTCGCCTTCGGTACTCCAGGTTGTCCAGCTGGTAGATTGGGGCGTCTTAGTCTCTGTTGCCTCTGCTGTATCTGCTGCTGCTGTTGCTGTCGCCTCGGTTGGGGTTACTCTCCCTGGCCGCCGGTACCGTAGACGAGGCGCTCGGCCCACCGCTGTACCTCATTTAGCAGGTAGAGGTGGGACTGGACACTACTCATCCACGTAAAGAGATTATATTCGGTGATGGGCCTCACTTGCGCCTTGTACAGCCTCATGAGGCCCTTGGTGTAGAATAGGTGTCTCACTCGATACAGGAGTGTCACCCTTATGGAGGCCTTACGTGCCACGCTCTCCCAGGTAGCGGTCGAAGCTGAGTTTGGAATCTTCCTCCACCCCAGGATTTTGATTTTCCTGCGTAGACTTGTCTTCCACTCACCTCTTACTCACACAAGCAGCCACGCTCGCCATGGCCCTACAGGCAGTGCTGGGTCTTGTGGCGTCTAGTTGGGAGGCACTCCAGGCATGTCCAACTCTGTACTTTTCCTCACAAGCAGGGTTGAAGCCCACTTCACAGAGCACTGCGAGGTGATCAGATCTACTAGCTGTTAAGACAGGGTGCAGGGGAGGCACCCGCGCACGTGCGAGACGAAGTTAATTTTGGTCGGTGAGGCCGTGGACCGCTGTCAACTCCGTGAAGGCCCGGCTTACCAGGTGCTTGGTTTAGATTCCCCACGATGATGACATTTTGACATAGGTGGGTGGCCATGATCGTGTCCAGCTGGTCCATGAGGAAGGAGAGTGGGGCGCTGTGTTGCCATTGCGGGCGGTACAGAGGGCAGAGCACCACAGTAGCCGTGTAAGCAAGGAAAAGGCGAAAGAAAATCACCTTCATCTCCTCTGGAGCTGTGAAAGCTGCAGCTGCAGAGCCCTCTCGGTGGCACAAAGCTATGCCGCCGCCATGCCTGCGCGCCGGCGTGCGTGTGTGTGTTTTTGTGTGTGTGTATGTGTGTATGTGTGTATGTGTGGGTGTGTGTGTGGGGAGAGGGGTAATGCTATTCTGGTCTAAAAAATTGTAATGTTTACAATGCCGCTTGCTGTTTACGCTTGAGCTGCCTCCTGTGCCTTGCTAGTCATTATTCGTTCATCATTCCCTCTCTTTCCTTCCTCCAACCTCTCCTAGTCTTCGTCCTCCTACTTGTCTTCTTCCCTTCTCGCGCCTGTCGACCTGCTCCTTTACCTGTTCATCCCCACACCTCATCCTCTTGATTCTCCTCCTCCTCCTCTTCCTCCTCCTCCTCCTCCTCCTCCTCCTTCCTCCTCCCTCCTCCTCCTCCTCCTCCAGCTATTTCATACTCAAACTCTTCCCGCTTTGTAGCAGTGGGCGTTGTGATATTCATGAGCCTTTTTACACTCTTATGTCTCATTCTCTCTCTTTCTTTCTCTCTATCTCTCTCTCTCTCTCTCTCTCTCCTCTCTCTCTCTCTCTCCTCTCTCTCTCTCTCTCTCTCTCATTTTTATGCATAGTTTTTCTTTCATCCGTTCTGAGTGACGCTTTCCCGCACGACTCCCGAACACTCCTACACACATCAAGGTGACGTGAAGTGATGTGACGTGGTGATGACTGTGCTATCAAGTGACGTGCTTCTTGACTTTCTTATATCATAAAAAGGGAGAGTATTAGTTGAGAAGGATGTTATTTTCTTTTCTTTTTACTTTCTTTTGTATTGATGTATTTTCTCTCTCTCTCTCTCTCTCTCTCTCTCTCTCTCTCCTCTCTCTCCTCTCTCTCCTCTCTCTCTCTCTCTCTCTCTCTCTCTCTCTCTCTCCTCTCTTTCTCTCTCTCTCAGTTGAAATGTAGTGTTCATTACAATTTATTTTTACTACTTCATGAGAGAGAGAGAGAGAGAGAGAGAGAGAGAGAGAGAGAGAGAGAGAGAGAGAGAGAGAGAGAGAGAGAGAGAGAGAGACTGTAATAAGCAGGTGACAAGCAGTGACGGTACCTGCTAAGTGCTCGTGAAAGTGAGATGTCTTTTGAGTAACGCAGAGGCAGTTCTCTCTCTCTCTCTCTCTCTCTCTCTCTCTCTCTCTCTCTCTCTCTCTCTCTCTCTCTCTCTCTCTCTCTCTCTCTCTCTCTCTCTCTCTCTCTCTCTCTCTCTCAACTCCTGACATCTCCCACCTCCTCAACCTAGTTTTTTTTTTTTATCCTCTCGTCCTTCTTTCCTTCCCTCCTTCCTCCATTCCTTTCTTCTCTCCCATCCTCCTTCCATGTTCCTTCATTCATGTCTTTCTATCCCTCTTTCCTACCCTCCCTGGTCTTTTGTTTCCTTTTCTTTATCATAGTTTCTTCTACCACATTTTTTATCTTTCTCCTTCTTCTGTTCCTCCTCTCCCTTCTCCTCTTCCTCCTCCCTCCGCGTGCCACGGCTTGAGGGAGCTTGGCACTTTTTTTCCTTAGTGGTCTTGCTTTTGTTAGTTTCACTCCAAGCAGAGAATGAAGCGGCACTGGCGGGAGGAATGCAGTGTGTGGCGGGGTATAATTCACTTTTATTTATATATTTTCACTCTCTCTCTCTCTCTCTCTCTCTCTCTCTCTCTCTCTCTCTCTCTCTCTCTCTCTCTCTCTCTCTCTCTCTCTCTCTCTCTCTCTCTCTCTCTCTCTCAGTCTCTGCTTTTTCCGAAGTGGTGGGAATGTGTGGAGGAGAGATGGAGGGCGTGGTGGTAGAGGTGGTAGGGGCTTGGGAGTTGAGTGTGTGAGTAAGGGTGTGTATGTGTGTGTGTGTGTGTGTGTGTGTGTGTGTGTGTGTGTGTAGGGGTGGGTGGGTTGTTATGGTTTTGAGTTATATATCACAGCAGAATACATGGTTCTCTCTCTCTCTCCTCTCTCTCTCTCTCTCTCTCTCTCTCTCTCTCTCTCTCCTCTCTCTCTCTCCTCTCTCTCTCTCTCTCTCTCTCCTCTCTCCTCTCTCTCTCTCTCTCTCTCGTCCATCCGGCCCCCCCCCCTCCTTGTTCCTCTCTACCCTCTCCTTTTTCTCTCCCTCCAATAATCTTTAACATCTTTCCGACACACCCTCCTACAACAAACCAAAACCAACCAACCAACATGTTTACCTCAACAGTGAACAGCATCGAGGTGACACAGTGACCACAGCGCCGCGTCCGCATCACATCATCCCCCACAGAAGATTAGACAAGTTTATGGATGGGGATAACAGATGGAAATAGGTAGGAGTGTTTCATACAGGGACTTGCCACGTGTAAGCCTGGTCGCTTCTTGCAGCTTCCCTTATTTCTTATGTTCTTATGTTCACACCGTTTGAATGATAATTGTCTATACCTCGCTTTCTATGCCGTGGCTTTTAAGGGAGGGACTCTCATCTCGCCGTTCAGAGCCTCCCCCATTACTCCTGTTTAACCTCTGGCACTGTACCAGGGTTGTGTAATCGAGTATATTTTCCACGTTATTGTCCGGAATAGGCTTAACGATTCTCGGCCCAAAGTACGAGATTTTTTACTGCTCCGATGTTTAAAGCTTTGGAAATTCTGGCGTGGTGGTGTTTTGGGATTTTAGTTTTCTGGAAGGTGAGGGTGATTGAGGTGACATTTGTTCTGATGTGATATTTTTTTGTGTGGTTATATTAGTTGTTTTATTAGTTGTGGTTTTATTTGTGTGAGTTGAGGATGGGTTAGTATGACGCATTTTGGCTGATGGTGTGGTAGTGTTTCGGATATTATTAGTATTGCCGAAGGTGAAGGTTGTGTGTTTTGAGGCTGGGATTAGATTTTTGTTGTATTAGTTGTGGCTAAGTTAGTTATGGTTATATTAGCGTGAGTTGGGGAAAGATAAACATGATGTATGACTGAATGTACGCTTGCCTTTGTCATTTGATGTTTAGGTTCTTCAGTGCAGGTGTCCAGAGTAATGATATATTGTGCAGAATGTGTACGAGAAGAAATCAGAGTCTTACAACTGCTTCCATCCAGTAAATCTCCATTTCTTCCTGACCTTTGCAAAGTTTCGATTTTGTTCACATGACATTTATTAAAGTTTGTGACATCATCACATAAGATCACTAGAATAATAGAAAACGAGGGAAGCTGCAAGAAGCCATCAGGCCTACACATGGCAGTCTCATTATAAAACACGCCTAACTATTTCCGTCTAACATGCTCATTAAAAAAAAAAAAAAACAATCTTCTTCTGAAGCTCCGTGTTGACTCGGGACTAATAACTTGATTACTGGGTCCACTTCATTCATCTGTCACTCTGTATGAGAACTACTTTCTTTTTGTCTTTGAGGCAACTGTATTTTATCAATTTATTCCTGTCTTTACGTGATAAAATCATAAGGTTCCACTGATTGCAGCACCACCCAAAGCTCATTACATCATTATACTGAAGATGTAAAGAGTGCACGCATTTTTAAATCATAACAAGTAAATAAAGTCAAAGAAAACTGAAAGGAATATTACAATTAGCCCAGAGAGAGAGAGAGAGAGAGAGAGAGAGAGAGAGAGAGAGAGAGAGAGAGAGAGAGAGAGAGAGAGAGAGAGAGAGAGAGAGTCGTGCACACCATCTCCCGTCGAGTCCTTGGCTAGATTGCGTCCAAGGCCATATCTCGACGAGTTGATGCCGCGACTTTGAGCCGAGCTGATGGTATTTCCGGCCAGCCAGCGTGTCCAGCCGTAATCCAGGGCAAGGGAACCAACCAGTAATAGGCGAGTAATCCGTAATGGCAGGTTATCATGACGACCAAATCACCTGGTGACTCCAATCAGCGGCTGTGCCGTTGGTTTGCGCCATCATACCTCACTTAAGACTCTCCATACACACACACACACACACACACACACTCACACACTACAAATATTCGTACTATTTTTACTTCTTTATTTTGAATGCAGTCATATTCATACTTTCTTTTACTTTTCCTTCTTATTTATAAGCAATCAGACAGCAGTTCAAACAACCAGTCTTTGTTTTTTCTTTATTTTTATGATCCTACTTTTTTTTTTTTTTTTCCCCGGGGTGTGTGTCTGTCCACCACCACCACTAGACATCAGCTCTCCAAAGTTTGTCTTGCGTCAACACTTCACGTCCTGCTCCTAACCGAATTACTGAGACAAGCCGTGCCTTCCTTGTAGCGTCACGGGGCGATAACCCAATCAATACATGGACGGCTTCGCCCAACCCTTGCCCCTCAACACCCATGGGTGCACCGCCGTACAATCTTGCCTTGGTGACGGTGCTTTTTATTTTATCCATCTCTATCTACCTATTTATTTATTTATATAGGAATAAGGAAGACAAAACTAAGAATATCAAACAGTTACAACTTTTGTTTTGTTTTTTACAGCTCCCAATTAACACCTCTCATTTTGCTTACAGCCTTTGTTAGCAGTCTACATTTAAGTATGTTTTTGTTAGAGACGAAAAATATGTTCAGACTCATTAAGGTAAAAGGTGTAGTTTGTGTAAATTTGTAAGCATTTTGACAATATCTGCAGGGACTGTCAGGTGTAGGCCTGATGGCTTCTTGCAGCTTTCCTTATTTTCTTAAGATCTTATGTGTGTTTCCATGGTGGTGGTGATGGTGGTGGAGCAGGTAGGTAATGGTAGTGCTAAGGAGTAATGCACTGGTGTTCTCTAAGTGATGACGAAACGTGGTTTATTGATTCCTGCAGCTTGCCTCGTGAGGTGGTGGCTGTGCATGGCTTTGGTGAGTAGTGGTGACCAGTTGACCGCTGCTCACGTCATCATTTGGAAGAACCATGTTTTCCCTTGCTGCGTGCGTCTCCTAATGCTGCTCTTCATGGTCCTTCTCGATGAAAGCCAAGTTCCTCCGAGGATGTTTTTAATTTTGTTGACATGTCCTTTCATTTTTTTCTTTAAGAATACAAAAGACAATATTAATAATGCCAAACAGTTACCACTTTTCTTTTCCCTTTATCCTTTTTTCTTTCCTTTCTCTTTTCTATTTTTTTTCCTTCGAGAGCTTCGTTTATCAGCTCTCACTTCAGTGACAGACTTTGTGTCCATGTGGAGACTGTCTTCAGTTTGTGTTCGTTAATTTTCATTTAGGTCTCATGACTTAATTGACCCATTGTGCTAACTCGTTACTGAGAAAATTAGCGAAGAATGGCGCGTGTTGGAGATAATATAATACTTTTCCTGTCTGTATTTGCTTCCATCTCCATTTACTTCGTTTACCGAATTAGAAAATGAATGTCAAAACATTCGTAACTGCTAGTAAAATGGTAAGACACACGAAGATCACACTTATTGTCTAAAACTTCTTCATATATATTATTTTTTTTTAGTACTACCGTCTTTGATTTTAACGTTTGTGTGTGTGGTGCCACCTTTCTCGTTGTTGCGGTGCCAAATTGCTAAACAATCAGTCCCTCTTTCCACGTACGTCTGTGTGTGGTGTGCGTGTGTGAGTGTGTGTGCGCGCGTGTGTGTGTGTGTATGGGTGTGGGTGAGGGTGTGGATGAATGGAGTGCGTGGGTGGCTGGGTGTCTGTCTTTCTGCTTGCTTACCAGTTTGTCTGTCCATTTATTTGCCTGTATGTCTGTCTGTCCGTCTCCTCCCCCTGCAAGTAATGGTGGTGATAGTTGCATAAACTGCGAATTCCTTTCACTCACCCTTCACCAGCTGCCTTGCCTCACTGGGACACGTAATGCAGAGGGGCAACACGGAGGGAGGTAATTCGTGATCCTTGTGGTGTTGCTCATGGGGAGCGAATCGAACTTGCTGGGGGGAGTTCTCGGAGATGGGAGAGTCCGGAGTTCGATCTCTGTACCTATGAGCGTGGCGTGACACGGGAAGGCGCCGCGCCACTCGCTTCTCCGTGACTCCTCGTGGTGATGAGGAGTGAGGTGGTGAAGGCCTTAGTCGTTTTGAGGGAGTAGTAGATGTCTTTAAAGAAAACACTCACACAAACATACACACGCACACACACACACACACACACACACACACACACACACACACACACACACACACACACACACACACTGAGGTATGTCGCTGGATGTATGTGGACGACTGCACCGTGGGCGTCCCAGTTTCCAACAGGAACCCGGACTACTCGCCACTGCAAGTAATTTTGGAGCGAGTGCAGACATGGGCGGAGGAGAGCAGGATGACTATCAACCACAGCAAAACTGTGGTGTTGCATTTCTGTACCTCCTCTGTACCGGTGCCCCCTCCCCAGCTCACAGTGGGTCCTACCCCCTCCAGGTGGTCCGATGTGCCAAGCTTCTTGGAGTCACGGTGGACGACCAGCTGACCTGGAAGCAGCATGTCGCCAGTACCGTAAGATCCGCTACCTACAGGCTGTACATGCTGCGCAGACTCAGGTCGCTAGGGTCGCTGACAGACGAGTTAAGGGGGGGTGTACCTCACCTTCATCCTGCCCAAACTCATGTATGCCTCCCCAGCATGGTCCTCCTCCCTCACACATTCAACAGCTCCAGCTGGAGAGTGTCCAGAAAAGGGCGTGCAGGGTCATCCTTGGCCCTGCCTACACCACCTATGATGAAGCCCTGACCACCCTGAATTTGTCCAGACTATCCGCCAGGCACCGAGAGACTCTGGAGAAGTTTGGAAGGGGACTACTACATCATCCACGCCTCCGATACATGCTGCCGCCTGACGCGCCTCGCCCGGCCCGCGCCACAAGACACCACAACCAGATAACGCCCCTAAAGGCGCCGTGCACAGATCGGTACAGACTCACCATTGATGGCTCTCACCATGGTGCGAGCCATCAATAAATAGTATTTCGTTTCTAGGTTAGACTTAGCTTAAGGATTAATGTTAAGTTTTTCCCCACCCCCTCTGTATATTTTCAGTTTGTAAACTGCCTTGATTATAAACCGTTTATTATTATTATTATTATTATTATTATTATTATTATTATTATTATTATTATTATTATTATTATTATTATTATTATTATTACACACACACACACACACACACACACACACACACACAGAATCGTGGGCATATGAAGCACACAGAACCATTTAAGTGAAGACTTGGTATTCACATTTCATACTGATCCATTAACACGCAGATCTCCTTATAAGAATATGTAAGCTCATGCCATTACCATATTGAAGAATTTCTTATTTGTAATTCCAAAAAGACTTCTGATATGTAGACCTTGGTTACAATAAAGGCTGTAGTTAATGACCTGTGGCACCATTTTGATGTCTATAAAAGTTAACATGAGCAAAATTTGTACTTACATGTAGATAAAGTTCAATTTAAAAAGGAGAAAAATTAAAACTTCTCACAGTATAAGGGGTAAATAGCTTAAATTGACCTTCGAGTAATAATCAAGTTGTTAGTGCCGAGTCAGTAGAAGACTTTAAACATCAGATAAATTCATGGAATGGGATATTACGTATAGGTGTGTATAGGCGCTGACTTCTTGCAGCTCTCGTTATGCGCATATTTTCTGAATACTTTTATAAATCACCAGCCTTCGTAGAAAAGTGTTTTCAGTGTGTTGTGTATTGAGTGTTTTGGAAAAAGTACCCTTAAGTTGTTACACTTCTGGGTTTTGTCTTCATTATTATTTCCTTACCGACGCGCGCCTCATTTAGGTCTTCTTGACGTCTCAACAACCCGTGGCGTCCATAGCAACCACTGGCGTCCCTGGCAACCGATTGCGTCGAGGGCACATTGTTTGCAGTCTGACATCACTTAAGCAACTAAGGGGGGTGGGGGGCTTTCCTGTCGCTGTCTTCCCCCTACCACCAACCTCGACGCTCGCCAGCCATTCCTTTCAGACACGCATATCCGCTCGCACGCATGAACTGACACACACACACACACACACACACATACACACACACACACACACACAGACACACACACACACACACACACACACACACACACACATACACACACACACACAATATAGTTTAGTTTAGAATTTAAGATTTGTTTTGTTTTCATTTCACGAGCAATAAAAAAAAATAGTGATATGCAAAATTTGAATTCCTTTTAGCATTTTTCCTTTAGGGACTAGTACCTTAGTCGGCTTTTTTTTTTTTTTTAAGTGATAATTTTGTCCAGTAACAGTCTTACATTGAAAAAAGTCTCTGCCGAAGTTACAGGTAATAGTAGTAAAGACAGGTAGCATAGTCCCATATGAAATAAAAAAAAGTGCTTCTATCCAATGGATAAAGGAAAGAGGATACTGGTTATGGAAGCGGAGTGAGAAATGATGAGGAGTGAGAGGTATGCAGGAAATCCGAGAACGGTGGGGGAGAGGTAATTGTGGTTCCAGGGCTCCCTAATTCTGATCTGCGTGGCGGCTCAGCAGAATCGAAGGTAATGCGAGAATCACGGCTGGGAAACTTTGGCACTTGGATGCGCGGAATGGTGATAAATAGTTTGACGTCTTATGAATCACAGTGACAGGCGGAGGAGCAGAGTGGTTTTCTGACTATTGGCGGTTATTTTTTGTTTTCGTGTTGTTGTTGTTGTTGTTGTTGTTGTTGTTGTTTCGATTCTCTTGAATCTATACCTATTGTTGGTACTAGTAATAGTAGTAGCAGTAGTAGTAGTAGTAGTAGTAGTAGTAGTAGTAGTGGTACTGGTAATAGTAGTAGTGGTAGTGGTAATATTAGTAGTAGTAGTAATAGTAGTAGTAGTAGTAGTAGTAGTAATAGTAGTAGTAGTAGTAGTAGTAGTAGTAGTAGTAGTAGTAGTAGCAGCAGCAGCAGCAGAAGCAGCAGCAGCAGCAGCAGCAGCAGTAGTAAAAGTAGTAGTAGTAGTAGTAGTAGTAGTAGTAGTAGTAGTAATAGTAGTAGTAGTAGTATCTTCAGTCATCCCCATCATCAGCCCGTCCTTCTTCTACTTTTCCTTCCTTTCCTCCATCTTTCATTCCTCCCTTCCAGTATGTCGCTGCTACCTTGCATTCTTTCTCCCTTTTCCCTTCATCCCTCCTTCTTCCCATTAATTCCCTCCACATTCTTCCTCCCATGTCCTTGCTTCTTTCCTTCCATGCATCTCTCCTTTCCAAACGTCTCTTTCATCTTGCATTCCTCTCCATTCCTTCCATCCTCCCTCTCCCTGTCTGTCCTGTCTTGCATTCCTCCTCCCTTTTCATTTCCTTCTATCTTCCTTCCCTTCACCCTGTCTGTTTATAGTACTTTACCCTCTCACTCCCTTCCTTCAGGCCTCTTTCTCTCTGATTCCTCCCCACTCATGCAGGTGAGGGGAAAAAAAATAAGATAAAATAAAGGAAAAAGTCTTCTATTATCATCTAAATTGCGCCGACCATTACCATATAAATGACTTTTCGTCTAGTTTCAGAGCGACAAAGTTCCCTCCTCGCCCCACACCACTGAAATAAATCTGCTTCGGGCTAATTTTGCTGTGTACACTGCCCCGGTGCATCATGACTGCTTTATTAAGTCTTAGATGGAGGCCGCTCGCGAGCGAACACACATACACACACACACACACACACACACACACACACAAAGGTGACTGGAGTGGTGTGCCATGGATGCAAATAGAACTGGCGGATGAAAGCCAAATACAGAATATTATTGTTCCATTTGGCAAAGGGAAAAGAAGGTTCATACGAGTTCCCTGCGTCTGTGTTGGCGTTTCTGATCAAGCTTGGCCGGCAATGGACGGACTCACGGACCGTCCGTGTGTGCACGTAAAGCTTGGCTAGAGAAGAGTGGCCGTACGTGACGCATGCATGGCCAATGTGTATTCTTGGTACGTAGGCATGGATGAACACACACACACACACACACACACACACACACACACACACACATTTCTCTCCTGCTTACTCTTACCTTTCCCTTTCACTTTTATCTTTAATTTACACATTCATTTACATTTTCTAGATTTTACCAGTTTTCTTATTTAATTTTGCCTCCGTTGTGCAGCAGCTAGCGCGCCTGGCTACGAATCCGTTGTCCCCGGTTGGAATCCAGGTCGGGTCAGTCGGCGTACAGTTCACCCACCTGCTCATCCTCCCTTCGGATTGGTCGATAAACGGATGTCTGGGGAACGTAAACTGTCAAAGGCCAGTGAGGCGGAGATGAGCAGTGAGGACGCGCATGTGATCCCAATTTTTACTTTTGCGTGTATTCTTAGATTCCCTTGTTTGTATGTGTACGTAATTTAGTTTCCGACTGCCACGTAAAAATGCTGTATATCATTACTGTTGTTTTTATGATTACAGACAGGCAAAATAATACCAACAGCATGGATGTATTCGGACTAGGTTTTCATTCTATTTTTCTACTTTAATTTGGATGCCCTCATATTTTGATTGCAGTTGTGATTGCAGTGCAGATTGTTTCGTAATTTTGTAACTTTATTATTTCAAAATTTTTGCTACTTTCGCCCCTCTCTTTAATAACAGAAGCGACCACACGCGCTCTTTTTTTGATATTCGTATTACAATGATGGGCTTTGTAAGTATTCTTTTTTTGCAATAGTATCATGGGTATCCTCTGCATGGCGTTTCTACGTATTTACTGGAACGCAGAACAGCTGTGCCACGTGTTTTTGCGATTAATTTAATTTATTCACTGGATGGATATTCGTCAACAACTTGGACTGATGGCGTTGTACGCCAAGGGTGAAGTGCGTTTATCACGCCAGGGTAATCAGGTTGTGGCCGGAACACTCGAGATGGAGGTAACTGCAGTCCAGAACTATTTTTGTTAGTCAGGAGGAAGGAAGGTCTTATGAGGAGGAAATAAATGAAAAGATCAGTTAAATCTAGAAAGGTAACTAGTTCAGCGCAGGCGAGGGATAGCTTAAGTGTTTATTACACGAACTGGATTATTTTGAATAAAATAAATTTGCTTACGGGAATGGTGTGTGTAAGAAACTTTTGATATCATTGCTTTAACGGAATTTTGGTTAGATATGTCAGGAGAAGTATTTCATCCAGAGGTCCAGATAGATGGTTATACACTATCTATAAATACAGAGAGAATAAGAGAGGAGGAGGCGTTGCTCTTTATGTTAGGGACACATTACAATGTTGTATCAACAGTGACATAAAAACAGATTGCAAAACAGAGTCGATATAGGTTGATATTAAGGAAGGATCACAATCAATGTTACTGATATTAGTGTACAGCTCACCGAATACTACAAAGGAAACAAAACATGCAATCAGATATGTGTGGTAGGACATTTTAATTTTAGGAATATTGACTGGAGCCTGATGGTGAGCAACAATGAAGCAGAGAAATTTCCTAATATAATTCAGGACAATTTTTTAAAGCAGGTAATCTTGGAACCCACAAGGGGGAATAATATTCTAGACTTAATTCTGACAAACAGGGAGGAAGCAGTCACACAGGCGGAGGTTGGAGGACAGCTAGTTAACAGTGGATATTGTGAAATTAGGTACAAATTAAAATGGGAGGAGGCTTCTAAAAGCAAAAATATTAGCAACATACCTGACTATAGGAGAACAGGTTTTGAGGGATTAAGATTACAGGGGCGGTACTCATAAAAAGTCACAAGAAGTACCCGTAATTCTATCCAAAGCTATGAAAAAAATTTTAACTTTCTGTCATAAGGACTATGTTTTTTTTTGTTTTTTTTCATAACCTCTGTCAAAGCTATGAGTGAATTAATTACGGCTGACTTCGCATGTTGCTAGAAATAGCAGAAACATGTATATGAAATATACATTATTAATAAACAGAGAAAGGGATTAGAAAGGTAAAAAAATATATATTACATAGTTTTTAATGTCATAATTACGCTGTATCTGTTTTAAATAAAGAAAATTAGTGCCTAAAACAAGATCTGCCGCCAATAGGGCAGCCTCAAACGTAAACAATAACAAGCAGTAACCACTCGAGCACCAAGTTTGTTTCACCACAACAACACCAACAACAACAGCATGGATACAGCCGCCCCTGCTGCAGTCACCCTAAGAGGACAAGAAAACCTAATTGGTCTCTTGGTGAGTCTTGCCACTTAATGAAGCTTTTACAAAGAACAACTCTGGACAGAGTGCTTTGTTGGTCTCAAAAGCACTGGCCACACTGAGTATGTGATAAAAAACAATACCAACACGGTCTGTTCTTTAACTTTTAGGGAGTTCAGCATCACAAAGTTCAATGGTTCAAAGTTCAAAGCTCTTCCCTTGGTTGGTGCACACTGACTTGTTGCTGCTCGGCCATGTTGGCTTATGGGTGATTCTTAAGCCTTATGACACTTCCGACACAGTCATAGCGGCGCAGTGAACTTATGAAAATTTCATAGCGCTTATGACAGATCTAGACCGTTTATGAAATATTTATGAAAAATATCCGCCATTTTGATGGCTTATGACAGATTCATAGCCTTATGACTTTTTTTTTATAAATATCGCGCCAGGGATCTGGGATGGGTCACAGACACTACACTGAAAGGACAGGAGATGGCAAGCATGGTGGGTTTAAGAAAGGAGACATGCCTATCACCTGAATGTGTAGGTTTGCTGTGTCCACAAAGGTAAGCGTCTTGCCTATACTCGCTGCTGCTTGGTGACTGCCGTGACTGTGGTCACCACATGGGCTCCCAGAAAGGCGACCACCACCAAAGTCCTTCCAAAGTTCTAACTATAGATAGATAGATAGATAGATAGATAGTTTATTGACGACAGCTTACAATGTTTTATCATACATAGATAACGTATAACAAAATGCGTACAAAGTTATTTGTTAACAAATATTTTTAATCAAACAGCTATAGTCCACACAATAATAGTATATAAAAGAACACAGACAAAATATATACACAAGTTATCCAGATAAGAAAACAAATGATGAATCGGTCTACCACATTAACAATACTACATCAAAATCTAATGGATTAATTTACATGTTTTATCAAAAGTTAAAGTTTTATAAAGAATTTCTTCCATTTTGTTGATATTATAATGGATTCTAAATGGCTCTGTTAAAGGACACACCTCAACTACATGTCTTTCTGTTTGTATAAGACCACACCTACACAGACGTTCCTCGATGGGAAGCCGACCACGCCCTCTCCTGTTCCATCTACCGGTCTCTACCGCTAAACTGTGACCACACACACGGAACCTTGTGAACGATATTCGATGACTCTCATTAATCGAGTGTCTTGTTCTGTATATCTCGTGCACTTGACAGGTAGGATTTATTTCTTTATAAAAAGACACCTTGATGCGACTGAGTCCGTTGCCATGGTGTGCACATTATTTATTAGAGCAGATTTGCTGAGAACTCTTATTCTGAATAAACTCGTCCACAATTTTCCCCTTGTGTGTCTTTGCGTTGATAGCAACTCTGATGCCAAGTGATAACGTGTCGTCTTGCATACCTGATCTCTCTACCCACATTCTATGAAAGAACTTATGTTGGGTTCATGTAATAAATTCCTGTGGCGTAGGATATCCTACACCTGCGTAGCACACAAGGTTAGACGCTGACCTTCTTACTCCTAACAGTTGCTTTAAGGCCCAGTTATATAACTTAATGACAGGTTTCACATCAGCACCAACCCATGACTCACAACCGTACATTAAGGACGAGATCAAGGCTGCATCGAACACTTCTTTTAACAATAAATGGAATATCATTATTCTTATTTACGAAAGATACATATTTTAAAATATGACACAACTTGTTTTTTGAGTGCAGTTGGACAGCTGAGGACACGGAACCATCACTAGTAAAGGGTGAACCCAAATACACGTAACTAGAACACTGCTCTATTATTAAGCCCCTCACCCGGATCAGATCCGTGTCCCCCTCTTCACCATTTATTACAAAAATTTGGTTTTACTGCTGTTCATCATCATACCGTGTTATACATATCACGACTATTCTGACATTTATTTATTTTTTATTAATATTAATGTCAAGGGAACTTAATGAAGCTATTCACTTGAGCATTGGGTGCTTAGATTTATGTCTTCAAATTGCTCAGTAAGCACAGTCAGGTGTGCTTATTCAGAAGCAAATATAAGCAAAATTATACTTGGGCTATGTCGCTTACCTATTTCTGTGCTCTGTAGGTAGACCTCCGCTGTGGCATTAGGCGACAGACTCAGCGAGGATTGGTGGACATCACTCAGTGACCGATGAGCTGCATTAGAGGTGAGGGGAATTCGCGCACAATGTTCTTATCTGTCAAAGTAAAATGCTGAGTAGACATATCGATGTGATGCAGTGATTTGAGCACATAGACCGATAAGCCAGTGTTGCTGTCCAGGCGAGTGTGATGCTAACGAGCAGCACAGTGTGAGAAGGCCGTCTCTTCACGAGTGAGTCTGAGCCGCTGAAATGACTGCTGTGAAGAGTACGATGGCGGTGTGGTCTTACATAATGTCTTGGAAGTCAACTTGCTTAAGTTGACTCCAATGCGGCTGCACATCACCAGACTCACTTCAGAGAGAGTCAGCTCTTGCTTATGTGTCGTTGTACGGAATTCACAGAACATGAATGAAATTATATTTGGATCACAAAAGAAGATAAGATACAAGATAAGAAGATGAGATGCAATATAAGAAGATAAGGTTGTGTTTCACTGTGACGCTTTGTAAACCAAGTACGGTATATATTTTGCATGACATCGATTATCGATAAGGCTGTAGACGAGAACATGTAAATATCTTAATTTCCGTGATGAGGAAGTAAACCAGTGATCTTCAGTGATATAAGGACACACGAGACGCGTCTGATCCACAGCGATAAACGTAAGACACGAAGCCGGAACGTGAGTCACCATATATTGCACTGCTAGAAACATTCTTCATCCTTTTTCTTTCTGTGTTAACTCGAAAGGAATTTGAAAAGTGAAAGATAGGGAGGAATTGCGAATTTCTTACTTTCTCAGGTCATAAACATTGTTATTGCATTATTATACGTTACTTATGTTATGAAATTCTTGGTAATGCATCAGTACACTTTAAGTATCTGTTAAGACATTCATTCAGTATTCATTCAGGATTCGTCAGAATCCTGTATTCGTCCTGTGCAAGGATCTAGTAATAGTAGTCGGGATATTATTTTGCCGAATGCCTCAACGCACCTAACCACTCACTACAATTTTCTGAAAATCATGTTGCAAAACAGAGTAATAATTAGAAATCCTGTTAATTACGTATCGATAAAGTTTTTGTAATAATTTCATGATATTCTCGTACAAATATTTTTCTTATAGTGCAGGATTTATATTTCCCAGGAAAAGCCATGACCTTTGGCCTCAAGAATCTGATGACCCTCACGGTGTATGGGCTGTTGCTCCTCCTCTTCTTCCTCATAATACATCATTGGCACAGGTATTTGTTGAGGGTGACGGGATGACTATGTGACGGGGCCTTGGGATGCCAGCGCAACCATGGCGCTGACGGGGAGTGAAGACTGTGTGTCGTGTTTGGTGAGAGAGTGACAGGGTGGTAGAGGAGCTTTGGTGGTGCTAGTAGGCATGATGGTAGTGGTGTGTGGTGTGAATATGTTTGTGACGGTAGTGTGTGGTATAGTAATGTGAATGTGCCGTTGAGGTGGTGTGGTGATGGTGTGGCTGCGATGTGTGACGTGGTGATGTGAGTAGCGGTAATGTCATGATGATTGCAGTAGTGACGTGTCCATATCATGTCACGCGGGCAGATCATGCACTTTTTTTTTTTATGTAGGAGGGACACTGGCTAAGGGCAACAAAAATCCAATAAAAAAAAAATGCCCACTGAAATGCCAGTCCCATAATCCCCTAAAAAGGTCCAAAGCGGTAGTCAAAAATTGAAGGATAAGTGTCTTGAAACATCCCTTTTGAAGGAATTCAAGTCATAGGAAGGTGGAAAAACAGAAGCAGGCAGGGAGTTCCAGAGTTTACCTTATTATCCACCGTTCTCTTCATATTCAAACCAGATTTAGTTCTAGTTTTACGAGCAGAGGCAATGGCTGGTTGTGTCGAATCACTCTGAAAACACCATTTGAATTATGTTTCTTTCAGCTACACTGCGCCAGACGTTGCCATCGTATCACATAATCAGTCAGGTGAGTATTAACACCCCTCCTGAAATCTGAGCTTGGGCTGAACAGTGCTTTGTATCTTGGCTGCATTACTTCATTTATTAGCAAACCCCTTTATTTTTCGTGACGCGCAGGTGAGAGTGATACGGTCCAAGCAAGCCCTCTGAAAACCACTGCTGAGAAACAAATGGGTAAGTGTGTGTGTGTGTGTGTGTGTGTGTGTGTGTGTGTGTGTGTTTGTAGCTGATAGTGAGGGTGAAACTTAATTGATATCAAACCTTTTCTTCCCCGCGTCTGTTAGAAGAGGCTGGTGCGTTCCTGAGAAGTGTCCTGCACGGCTCCGTTAAGAGACAGCTAAGTAAGTAAGTAAGTAAGTAAGTAAGTAAGTGTGTGTGTGTGTGAGAGAGAGAGAGAGAGAGAGAGAGAGAGAGAGAGAGAGAGAGAGAGAGAGAGAGAGAGAGAGAGAGAGAGAGAGAGAGAGAGAGAGAGAGAGAGACTTGGGGATGAGGGGTAGGTAAACACAAGGGGACATGCACACAGCATCAATAGTTTAATTCGGGTCATTGTGTGTTTTTCAGGCTCTGGTCACCTATACGTGGACCGGAGCGACAAGCGAGTGTGGAAAATGTGGGCAAATGATTCGCGAGATAGTCCCTGCTTCAACTACAACACCAGGTGATACCTTTTCTGATACCCTAAGTTTTCTTTTTCACTTTTTTTATTCTTTTGGTTACATATAATGCGCCTCATCTATTTCTTCTTTTTAGCATATTTATTTGAAGAAAGGTCTGGCTTTTTCATGCGAGTTCTTGTAATATTTTGGTGAAACTTTTGCTGTTGCCTTAGACATATCAAAAGCTTTTGACAGAGTCTAGCACAAAGCTTTGATTTCCAAACGGCTTC
This sequence comes from Scylla paramamosain, assembly GCF_035594125.1. Classification (NCBI taxonomy): domain Eukaryota; kingdom Metazoa; phylum Arthropoda; class Malacostraca; order Decapoda; family Portunidae; genus Scylla; species Scylla paramamosain. The sequence continues at coordinate 24,972,245 of NC_087157.1, forward strand.
TATCATTTTCTCTGTAACTTCATCTAAAGTTTCCTTTCTTTATTCAATTACTTCAATTATTGCTGTGGTAGACGGTCACTGTTCTTCTCCTAAATCTATTAACAGTGGTGTTCCTCAGGATTATGTCTTGTCACCCACTTTCTTCCTATTATTCATCAATGATCTTCTAAACCAAACTTCTTGTTCTACCCACTCCTACGCTGATGATACCACCCTGCACTTTTCCACGTCTTTTCATAGACGTCCAACCCTTCAGGAAGTATAAACAGTTCACTCAGAGAAACCACAGAACGCCTGACTTCTGATCTCTAAAATTTCTGACTGCGGCAGAGCAAACTTAGTATTATTCAGCGCCTCATTAACTCAGTTCCTCCATCTATCAACTCGACACAACCTTCCAGACAACTGTCACCTCTTCTTCAGTGACACTCAACTGTCCCCCTCTTCTACACGGAACATCCTCGGTCTAATAATCTAAACAGGAAACTTCACATCTCATCTTTAGCTAAAACAGCTTCTATGAAGTTAGGTGTTCTGAGACGTCTCCACCAATTTTTCTCACCCTTCCAGCTGCTAACTCTGTACAGGAGCCTTATCCGTCCATGTATGGAGTTTGCTTCACATGCCTGGGGGCTTCCACTCATATCGTTCTTCTAGACAGGGTGGAATCCAAAGTTTTTGGTCTCATCAACTCCTCTCCTTTAAATGACTGTCTTCAGCCTCTCTCTCATCGCTGTGGTGTTGCATCTATAGTTGTCTTCTATCGCTATTTTCATGCTAACTGCTCTTCTGATCTTGCGAACTGCATGCCTCCACTCCTCCCGCGGCTTCGGTACACAAGTGTAGACTTTCTTCTTTCTCTCATCCCTATTCTGTCCACCTCTCTAATGCAAGAGTTAACCAGTATTCTCAATCATTCCTCCCTTTCTCTGGTATAAACACTGGAACTCCCTGCTACTGTATTTCCACCTTCCTGACTTGAACTCCTTCAAGAGGGAGGTTTCAAGACACTTATCCTTCAATTTTTGACTACCGCATTGGACCTTATGCGGGGACCGGCATTTCAATGTTTTTTTTTTTTTTTTTTTTTTTTTTTGCCCTTGCCCGGTGCCTCTCCTGCATAAAAGAAAAAAAAAATCTAAAGTAAGAAACACCGCACAGAAATCAGATCATTTAGTAACGTGATCTCCAACAGTTCCCAATAAGTCGCCTGGAGAAGTGACGCTGCACGAGGTGTTATGCAAAGGCTCAGCATGCGCGTGTTTTCAAAATGAATGTGAGCGCAGAGTGACGAATATCCCCATTTAGAAGACGCCTGTGCTCCTTGCCTTGATCTTTGGCTGTAAAACGCTTAACTATGACCTGAAGAGACGAGCAGAGGCTTAGCAGGATCGCGAGGTATTAGTTGAGTGAGCACATTGCGTTAATTCAGCAGTGTCTCCAAAATTAGATCGAGGCCAATTACCTTTATACTCCATGAAGGCTATGAGTGCTCGGGCGTGCGACACATATTGCAAAACTAGGTCTTTCTCATCTCACGGCATGTCTGACCCTCACGCACGATGACTTGCAAACCATTCAAGCTTCGTTTCCTCTTTAGAATCTTGATGAAACTTTAAATGTTGTAGTATCTCAATTTCGCTACATTAGACTCGACGCATCTCACTACACATTCAAAGTACAGCACGTGTGGATACCTTATTAGTGGGCAGGTGTGAAACGTTTGCATCGTTTATCCTGTGTAGTCCTAGAAACATGTTACAAGTTTCCCCACACCTTCACTGTCTTGTCCTCTCCTGTTTCAGTCTCATTATCAAACAATCTTGCTAAATTTCTCAGGTGCTATTCCAATATTCAAGATCAGTGATAGTATATACCTTGCTTCTTATCTTTATTGTGATTTATTGTTTCGTTCTTTCTTTGATTCACTGGCATAATAAACATAACAATTTAAAAGCGCCAGTGAGTTGTGGGTGAGTGAGCTTTACTTAACTATCTGAGGTCAACTGTATCAGGTTCGGAGTGGGGGTACCGCAGGTGTGGTTACTGTCCTTCCCTTGCTCCGGCAATACCTGGCTGCGCTACCTGCTAGAGGCCGCCTCAGGCATCTTCACGGGCTCCATCTATTACGACGAGCTCCTCGTCAAGAAAGGTAAGGTCCGGTGTGACTAATATGAGTTTCAGAGGCCATGTTACTTCGTTTTTCAGGAATAGGTCTATTAACAAACTGATGGATTGGAATCATACTTTGACAGAGCTTGTTTCAGACATTCCGCCACTTTTAGTCACTATGGTAAAGTAGTAAAAGTAGATAATATAGGAGTTTTCCTTAGATGGCCCCTTCTTCATTAGGAGGAAGTTACATTTCCCTTGAGAATCATTGAGTCTAAGCTGATATTAAGATTGTTATAGTAAAACTATTAAGTATATGTTGTTATTAAGAAAACATCCCCTCAAAAGTTGAATTTTTTTTTTATACTGGGCTGTTATTATGATTCATCAGTTTCGAATGTAGTTATTACGATAAATGGAATCTTGCTCAAACTCCTCCAATGTTTCGTCAGGTTTCCTTGCTGAGGGAGACAACGGAGGGAAGACACTCGTGCAGAAGACGCACCAATCTCCCATACTAAGTATTCAATACTCCAATCCCGTCGGAAATTCTGAAACCAACATGACCCGCCCCACCGTGCTGCTCATCAGAAACCCTGCCAAGTGAGTCTCTTCATAAAACGTAGAAATGAATGGACACAAAAATTTCAGTATTATAGCTTTTTTTTTTTTCGTGCACGTTTCCTCTACTTCCAAAACAATGTCTCTCTCTCTCCTCTCTCTCTCTCTCTCTCTCTCTCTCTCTCTCTCTCTCTCTCTCTCTCTCTCTCTCTCTCTCTCTCTCTCTTACCACTCTATTTCCTACATTTCCATCCTCATTTCCTCTATATTTCATTCCTCACTCCCTCTTCTTCACCTTCCTTAGTCCCTTCTCTGACCTAACACTAGATCCTCCTTCCATACAGCGCCATCATCTCCTTCTTCAAGTTCCAGCAGACTAAGAGTCACGTGGACCAAATTCCAGAAAAGATGTTCAATACAACCAGTAAGTTAAATCCGTGTTTGTGTACATACTTTATTCATTACTTCAGTTCTACGAGGTCACAGAATATTTGAATGATCTGTTTGGTCTCCGGTTCCATGTATAATTGTTGAAAGGAATACTGTATGAATCATGAAAGTAAATGCAACTAAAATTCTTCTTTTTCATTTATTAGTTAACGATTTAAAGGTAATATCTTCTAAGACCAGTTCCTTTAAACTTTTTTAATTCTTTGTTTTGATGATTTTCTTCCACTTTCCTAAGAATTATTCGCTACCTATGTTTGTGTGATTAGTTAACGATGCATGCTATCCTTGGTATATCCGGCTCCTCTAGAGTGTTTTCTTAGTTTTCCATGATTTTTCTTTTCTTACAGTTTCTTGAAATGTATCCAATCCTATGTCCTAATCAGTCATTTTCTTATGGGCAGAATTCCATACATTTGTGAAGACTTCTCTGGTGGACTGGATGAATTTGGCCGTCAAAACACTAATGCGGATCGAGGCGCCGCTGCACGTGATTCACTACGAGCATTTGGTGCAGAATCCAATGCAGGAACTGACCAAAGTCCTCGCCTTCCTCGGGTACTATCACCACCGCCAACACCACTACCAATAGCATTTCTTGGTTCTTTTTTTCCTACTTGACCTGCTTCATCTCCTTCTCCTCCTCCTCCTCCTCCTCCTCCTCCTCCTCCTGTGGTTTCTTTGTCCTCTATTTCTCTGTATCCACCCTTCTTTGTGTTACTTCTCCTGTGTCTCCATTTCTTTCCGTCTTCTTTATGTGCAAGGGATATGAGAGAGAGAGAGAGAGAGAGAGAGAGAGAGAGAGAGAGAGAGAGAGAGAGAGAGAGAGAGAGAGAGAGAGAGAGAGAGAGAGAGAGAGAGAGAGAGAGAGAATTTTTATTTCCATTATTACAACGGTTTTTCTGTCACAAAGAATACAAAACACTGCAGTTACTGAATATACACAAGACAAAATGGCATAGGCAGATTATAGTAAAATATGATTGTATCACTTAAAAAAACGTATGTAGAAAAAACTAAAGCATTAAAATTACCATAAAAATAAAATCAGGCGCCCTAAAAACTACACTCAAATTTGATTACATAGTGAGTATCTGGCTAAACGAATTTTAAAGGAGGAGAAGGAGACCACATCTCTTTCGTTACTGGGAAGTCAGTTTCTGAGCGAGGGGCCAGATACTAAAAGAGGCTTCGTCCCCAACCAGGTCTTACATTTAGGTACATATAAGAACATAAGAAATAAGGGAAGCTGCAAGAAGTCATCAGGCTTATACGTGGTATGAAATATACCTACCTATTTCCACCTATCATCCCCATCCATAAATCCGTCTAATCTTCTCTTAAAGCTCACTAATGTCTTGGCACTAACAACTTGATTACTGAGTCCGTTCCATTCATCTACCACTCTATTTGAGAACCAGTTTCTTCCTATCTCTTTCTTAAACCTAAATTTTTCAAACTTAAACCCATTATTTCTTGTTCTGTCCTGGTTGCTGATCCTAAGAATTTTGCTTACGTCCCCCTTGTTATGCCCCTTATAAAGACTTCTATCAAGTCCCCTCTTAACCTGCGTCTCTCTAGAGAATGTAAATTTAACAGCTTCAATCTCGCCTCGTAAGGAATGCTTCTCATCCCCTCCATCCTTTGTACTGATTCTGATAGACCTATATCCTTCCTGTAATTTGGGAACCAGAAATGCACAGAGTAGTCTAGATGAGGTCTGACCAGCGCAAAATATAACTTTAAGATTACTTCCGGCCTTTACTTTTATTTGTTGTTTTGTTGTCGTGTGTTAACAAGGCGTGCAGTCATGTCACTATTGTGGACAAGTGGAAGAGCCAGTTTGGTAATAACTTATTTATAATCTTGAAAAGTATTACTCCTACTTCTTAACGGTATTTCTCATTGATCTTTATCCACCCCAGTTCCTTCAGGTATGGTGTGACATGTTCATATTTGGAAGCACCACTAAATGTTTTGTTACTTTTGAACACAGTGTTTTTGAGCTGCACTAGTGGTCCCCCCCATACACTTATGCCATAATTAATGATGTTCGATCCAATAATGATTCAATGGTTCAATCACAGTAATTCTAGTAATTTTATTGAAGTTGTCTAATCTATTGATATACGGTAAAGTAGCATAGATCCTCCTACTTAATACGTTAATGTGTCTCAAACGTTCAGTGCTTGTCAAAAGTTATGCCTAAATTCTTTAAAGAATTACAGGGTATGATTTTGGTATTATCTATTTGAATATGTATACCAGGAGGAATTTGTGACAAAAGTCCTCTACTACCGATAAGCATACATTAGGTTTTGTGGACATTTAACAGTAAGACATTTTTATTTAAATACAGTAAAATCCCTCTTATCCGGCATCAACGGGACCGCCGATATGCCGGATACTTGAATATTGCCGGATACTTGAATAGAAGTGAAATTATGTCCACAATCACCATCCTACACTCACGCATCTTACCATAACAAAGATCAGCTGATCTTAATCAGCAGCTGATCTGATCAGCTGGTTAAGTGTAAGCACAACACGCTTCCTCTTTTCTACAACTTTAGGCATGATGAAGGCGTCAGGCGATAAACAGTGCACACGCGGGACTGAGTCACTGAGTAAACACAGTGCAGTGGGCCGCGGGTGGCGCGAAGCAGTGCGCTCTGGTGGCGAGGGGACAAAGTATGCCTCGCGAGGGAATTTTAATTGATTTTATGAGTACACATTGATTTTTATTGATTTTAAGGCTCGGGGAAAAATGTGCCGGATACTTGAAGCTCCCCGATACTCGAATGCCGGATGAGAGGGATTTTACTGTATATATTTTTTTCTTCTTAATGCATTGTTCACTTTTACGGATTAGATCTTGAATATCATTAATATCTCCAGCACGAATGAACTGGGTGCCGTCAGCATATCGTATGAATTCACAGACAGAGAAGAAGTATGAAAAATCATTGACAAATAATGAATGAAATAGGTCCTAGTACAGATCCTTGAGGAACACCTTAATTAATATTAGTTCTGTCAGATATATAATTTTTATTGCGTACTGATTGTGTTCGGTCACTTAAATAGTTATGAAACCAGAATGAGTCAATGTTAAACAAGGTTAAACAATGTTAAACAAACTGAAGCACGTCCTAACTTATTGATTAACACTTCATAATTCACACTGTCAAAAGTTTTGGTCAAGTCACATAGAGTAATCAGAGAAACCTTTCGTGCATCCATGTTAGCATACAGTTTGTAAGATAGTGATAGAGTTAGAGAGAGAGAGAGAGAGAGAGAGAGAGAGAGAGAGAGAGAGAGAGAGAGAGAGAGAGAGAGAGAGAGAGAGAGAGAGAGAGAGAGAGAGAGAGAGAGAGAGAGAGAGAGAGAGAGAGAGAGAGAGATGGGGGGAGAGGGAGGGAGGAAGGGAGGGAGGAGTTGTGACATTTTGGTTACATTTTACGTTCTCAGTGTCGACATTAGTATCCGGTCCCTCAGAAACCTGTGAGTGAGTTAGCGTATACAACTAAGCATTTATTCATCACTCAACGAAGAAAGACTTGCTTTTCTCCTAGGTTGGACAAAGGGGATATAGAACGAGATTATAATGAGGTGTTATTTAACTGCGGAGTGCTCTGTATTTAGTTTTAGAAATTATAAATTACTCCAGTTGTTCTTGTAGCACTGAACTGAATCAATGGAAACCTAACCTAACCTAATTTAGCCTAACCCTCAGATGAATACGTTAATGTCATTTCAATGCTATCCTCCTATAATTTTTTTTTTTGTGGTACTTGTTTATTTATTTATTTATTTACATATTTTATTTTATTCATTTACTTTTTTATCAATTTATTATTTATTTTCCTTTCATTTTTATTTTGTTTATTTATTTATTTATTTTATTTATTTTTTCTTTTTTTCTTTTTTTTTTTTTTACACTGCATTGGTAAATGTGCCTGACTCGGCCCATGCGTCCCCAGGGTGGCCAGGGATGAGGGCAGGATGGCCTGTATCGCGTCGCATTTAGAGGGAAGCTTCAAAAGGAAAGGCAGTAAGAATCTCGATCCTTACACCACCATGGAGAAGATCAGCATTGTGGAGGCGACCAAGGCGGTCAACAGAACCCTCCAGCTGACGGGTTACTCGCCTCTTCCGCCCTACAACTGAATCCCCGCTTCGATCCCCTGTCAGCGCTGCCATCACGTCATGTATTATAGTCTTCAAGCTGGTGATGCACATGTTGTAGTCTCCGATAGGTTTAATTTCAGTGTGCCGTCATGCCCTCGTGATTTATTGCACCAGTTTCTGTAATAATTAGTGTTTATATTTTGTAGGCTGTGAAGGTAGGTAATATAAATAAACGTTCTCTATAGAGGGCATATTAAAAGAAAAATAGTGATTTACTTAGCCTCGGGTTCCATAAAGGGAGGAAGCTACACATTTCCGCTCTTCGGATCGTCTCGCATATAACTGGTATTTAGTTTGTCTTCAAACTAACCTATGCAACATTCCTGGTCTGAAATTTAATGTCGTGGCTGTGCATTACCTCCCCTCCTCCAGGCTTCACTTCCATTTGCTCCAAGGGACGCGAGTGTTTGAAGGTAATGGCGGCGTTTCATCGTCTGTTTCCTCTGCCCTCACTCTCCATCTCAAGCTTGCATTTATGTCACTTGCTTTCATACATATAAATCTTTAGTCTGAATTCTGTTAAATCTCGCTTGCTAGGATGTAAATATGTAGCTTCCCACTCGCAGTAAATGTCTGATCTTGTTCTGCTGAATAAATATAATTCTTTGACTCTGTCTTGCAAACTGAAGCACGTCCTGACCTGTTCTTTGCATATATTTGTAATGCATTGTCTTTAACCATCCAGCCAACTCTGAGTATTTCATCAGAATGCGGGGTAAAGTCGTGATTTTATCATGTCTGTCTTTCACTGGAGTACAAAAGCTGAAATTAATCGTGTTATAGTTCATGAGAGTTCTTGCAATCATATTGAAGAGCAAAATGTCGGAGTACCGTAAGATCTGTGGCAGGAAATTCACTGCCGTACGTTTTTCTCTGGCTTGTCACATCTTTAATGAACAGTCCTTGGTGAGATGAAATGACGCTTTTTTTTTTTTTTCGTTTTCCGTTTTCCTTTCTGTGATTTGCAACATCAGTTTTTTAATGTCAGTGGCTGCTCACTTTGTACTAATCAAGTAGTGTAATGCATCTCGGTAAGGCAGAGTCACGCACGATCTCTTCTCTCCGCGTCTCTTCTGTGTCTGGTGTGTAAGTGAAGGGAGAGCTGCACACTCCTTCATACCCTGACTCACTTACTGCCAATATTCCACACCTCTCTTACTCGCTTTCACTGTTCAATATGCTCATCCACTTACCAAACCATTCCTACTATTTTAAGTGCTCCCTCACTCACTCATCAACCATCAATAATCTGTGTCCTTACTCATTTCTCATCTATTATCACTCACTCATCCACTCAGTCATCGCCACACACACACACACACACACACACACACACACACACAAACCTTACAGAGGGACCTTGAATGAGAATTTTTAAAGCTTTCTGGAAAAATATGTTCGGGAGTCTCCAGATTATTAGCGGAGTGGAAATTTCCCAACCCGAACGGACGAAGCGAGCCAATTAGCTGGGCGGAAGAGAACGTTTGCTGTCGAAGGGAGGAAGATTTAAAGGAGCAGGAATAGCGTCTTTAATTTACGTATGCGCATTAAGAAATCATCGCAAAGGAGTCGCGGGGAAGAAAGCAAACTTGAGGTGTAAATATAAAAGGGAGGAATAATGTGGTTGTATTTTGGGTTAGCACCAGAGTAAAGGCATGAATTGTCACGTAGCTTTTTCTGTTGTTACGGTATCTACTCTAACGTAATAGAAGTGTATAGTGCAAACTTAGAGTATATTGTTAAGTCTTTTCCTACTATGGGCATCCTTCCCTGACCTCCAAAGTACTGTAAGAATTGTTTGCGTGGAGACAGACAAAATAAATAAATAAATAAATAAATAAATACAAATAAATAAATAAATAAATAAGTAAATAAAAAAAGAACAAGAAATTAATTGTCTTTTCTTTCAGAGTACAAAAATTGTTAGGAGTTAAGAAAAAAGAAAAAAAAGAGTATTTAAAAAGTTATTGGTGATAGAAGGAAAAACTGTGTACGAGTGAAAACTTAGACATATCTAAAAGTCTGGCACAAAGTTTTGATTTCCAGACTACCCTCCTCCGGTTTCTATCCGTCTCTGTATTCCTCTCTGACCGTTCTATTGCTGTTGTGATAGGCGGTCACTGTTCTCCTAAGTCTATTAACACCAGTGTTCCTCAGGCTTCTGTCCTGTCTCCCACTTTCTTCCTTTTTATTTGTCAATGGTCTTCAAAACCAAACTTTGTGTCCTATCCACTCCTACGCTGAGGATACCACCCTGCACTTTTCCATATCTTTTTGTAGACCTCCAATCCTTCAGGAAGTCAACAGCTCCCGCAAGAAAGCCACAGAACGCCTGACTTCTGATCTTTCAAAAATTTCTGACTGGGTTAGAGTAAACTTAGTATTGTTCAATGCCTCAAAAACTCATTTCCCCCATCTATCAACTCGACACAATTCTCCAGATAATTATCCCCTCTTCTTCAATGACACTCAACCGTCCCCTTCTTCTACACTAAATATTCTCAGTCTGTCGTTTACTTATAATCTAAACTGGAAATTTCACATTTCATCTCTAGCTAAAACAGCTTCTATGAAGTTAATCGTTCTGAATCGTCTCTGCCATTTTTTTTTTTTTTTTCACCCTCTGAAGCTCCCAACTTTGCACAGGGGCCTTATTCGTCCATGTATGGAGTATGCTTTACATGTAATGAGGGTGAGGGGGAGATGGAGGTGGGTTTCACTCATACTGCTCTTTTAGACAGGATGGAATCAAAATCTTTTCATCTTATCAACTACTTTCCTCTAACTGACGGTCTTCAGCCTCTTTCTCATCGCCACAATGTTGCATCTCTTGCTATCTTCTACTACTATTTTTACGCTAACTGCTCTTCTGATCTTGCTAACTGCATGCCTCCCCTTCTTCCACGGCCACGCTGCACAAAACATTCTTCTTTCTCTCATCCCTATTCTGTCCACGTCTCTAATGCAAGAGTTAACTAGAGTTCTCTATCATTCGTCCCTTTCTCTGGTAAACTCTGGAACTCCCTATCTGCTTTTGTATTTCCATCTTCCTATGACTTGAACTCTTTGAAAGGGAGGTTTCAAGACATTTATCTTCCATTATTTGATTTTTTTCTATTTGGAATTCTCTATGGGACCTGGCATTAAGTGGGCTTTATATATATATATATATATATATATATATATATATATATATATATATATATATATATATATATATATATATATATATATATATATATATATATATATATATATTTTTTTTTTTTTTTTTGCCCTTGGGCAGTGGCCTTCATACATAAAAAAAAAAAGACTGAGGGAGCAGCTAAAACCATTCATTAGTTATGTTAATGCTTTATTCATTCATATGATACTGTACACTGAAATGAAATTGCCTTAGTGACATTAATAATCAAAGAGGAAAAACACGGACTGGAAATAAGAAAATTCAAGATGGAAAAAAAACAGACACAAGTGATAAATCCCAGAAAGGCAGAAAACATAAGATCAAAGGAATGGAGGAATGCAGTAAGTTAAAGGAAGAAGACGGAAGGAGACAATGGAGGAAGGAGGTAATCGGAAATAACTCGAAGGAGAAGGAGGAGGAGGAGAATGAAGAATAGGAAGAGGACATTAACAAAATTAATTTATTAATAGAATTTGTTGTTTTTGACAATGAATAGTGAACAAGAAAAAGGAAGAGCAGAGTGGAGGGAGAGGAGGAAGATAGAAGAAAGAATGCCGAGGTGGAGGCAATAGATAACGGAGGGAGGGAAGGAAAGAAATTAAAGATAAAGGATAAGAGGATGAAGAAAGAAAAAGAGGTACTGAATATTGGAGGAGGAGAAAGACAAGGAAGAGAATGAGGAGAGAAATGGAAGTAAAAGAAAATTAATTGAAACAAACTAATGGAGAATGGATTAGATGGACGAGGAGGAAGAAAAGAAGAAGACGAAGAGGAAGAGGAAAGTAAGAAGCAGGGTACACATAGTAATGGTTAATTCACTTCTCATGTCTCGTATGCCCCAGCTGATGATTGAGTGCCTGCAGCTTCTGCCTCTCCCTTCTCCTTCCCCCTTCCTCCCTCTCCCTCTCTCCCTTCTCTCCACTTTCTCCTATGCCTTCCCTCCTCCTACCACAGCCACAACATCTCGCAAGCACCTAAAAGTAGTACGTTAATCACAGATCTTTGTTTTTTCTTATTTTTTTTTACGATTTTTCATTTTTTTTCTTTTTTCTTCTTACTGACTTATTTACTTACATTCTCTCTTTCTTTCTTTCTTTCTACTTGTCTTTCTTTCTTGTTTTCTGTATTTTTTCGACTTTTCTCAGGCAGTGGTTGTTCGTATGTGTAAAGCAGACTTTGTTTTGTACATTGTTACTTATCATTTAACTTCAGAGTCTTAGATATTAATGTGATGATTACCCAAAGGTAGTCACTCACCTGTGTGTGGGGGGAGGGGTTCCGTCATTTAGGAATTTTTGGCTCTGTTATTCCATGACATTTATGAACAAAAAAAACAAACAAACATAAAAATAGATTAAAAGGTAATGTGTAATATTAAAACCACAGTGTTTGATTATCCATTAATGGTCAGCTTCGGGAAATTTATTCATGTTAATGGTGGGGTTAGATTACCAACTGATTTACGACAACAATTAAGGTAAAGTTTAATTAGTGTATAGGTAATGAGTCCCAGAAAACACACACACACACACACACACACACACACAGACACACACACGTGCCTGTACAAAGTTGCGAAACACCAGTTCAGGAATTGTCTCCAATAATGAGATAAAACATTCGCCTCACAACACATTTATAGTCACGATCCCTTAATAAAATGTTGAATAATCGTTCTGAAATTAATATATTATATTTCTTTACCTGTGACTATTTATTATTATTATTATTATTATTATTATTATTATTATTATTACTAAATTTATTGTTATTACTATTGATAATACTATAAGATGATGATAAGTAATGCATGTGTATAAGTAAGAATTAGTGTATCATTGTATATGCACGTATGGATGTCTGTTTCACTTACTGTATATCTCATAATTTCTTTAATGTTTATTTTATTTTCCCTAGATTGTCCCTTTTTTTCACTAGTAAATATTTCCTATCATATGTTATACGTCTGGCAATTCTGCTCTTCTCCCTCCTACGTCACGTCAGTTGCCTCCGTTTGTCCGTGTTGTGTAAGCGTGCTCTGTCCTGCCTGGTCACGGCTTCCTGCTCACCTTCCGTTTTCTCCGCCTCCTTCTGCAGTCCACCCACCACCACCACGTCTGAGAGGAGGTGAGTGTGTCATTGATAATTCACAATGAACGTGTAATTCAGGTATATCTTTTATTTTCATGGAGAGGGAATTAGCTATGAACACTTAAGGTGGATAGCCGAGCATCAGTTCCAGGCTTGGTGTCGCCATGTTCCGCTTAGCAGGGTATCGTATTAGCCAGGCTGGTGTGGTGAGTGAAGTGCTTCCCCAACGAAATGTATACTGCAATGGTGTTTACTTCTATTAATTGAATGTGTGGTGGTACGTCTAGGGGGATATGGGAAGGACAGATAGGGGAGTAGAGGCTGCAAGCGGCGGAGTATTAGGGGGAGTGTGACGTCACTGGCCAGTACTTCAACTAGCGGTAGTTACATTATCTAATACTGTGTTTAATCCCTGAAATGGAGCCATCCACTAAAGATCCGATGTATATACGTGGTCAAACAAATATGGAAGGTAAATATCGTACTTGATATCTCGTCAGCGGAGAGAAAATGATCGATTATGATTCTTTTCCTTGCCAAAATTTAGTGCAAGGCGTACCCCTCTACAGTCACCAGTTTGTCCTGCGCGACGTTGTTCTGTAAGGAGCTTCTCGTATTCGTCTTGATGTGTGTGTGTGTGTGTTGTCTCTTGGAAATAGGGGGAAACTTTAAAGTAATTCCAATGAAGAGATAAAGAGAACTCAATGATTGGGTGGTTAGCCTGTTTACGTGGTTTGCCTCAAGCGTAATGCCGCAGTCCCACTAAGCAACATCTCTTTTTAGCGGTTCTATGTCATACGAAGAGGGCACTGCATTTGCTGTCAGGAAGTAAATAATGCAATGAAATCTTTGTTTGTAGCCAGTGATTAGGTGGTGGTGGTGGTGGTGGTGGTGGTTGGCAACTGGAGGTATTAGGCTGGCACGGAAAGGGGGAATGAAACAGCGAGTTGGAACGGGGGAAGGAGGCGGAGTTGGAAGGGTATGGAGGGGTGGACGGAAAGGGGAAGAAGGCAGGGAGGTCGGGAAGGGGGAGGCAGGAAGTTGGAGAGGTAAAGAGGGGATGGGTAGGGGGAAGGATCCTTTGAGTTGGAAGGGTATGGAGGGGGAAGGTAAGCGGAAGGAGGCAGGGAGTTGTAATGGTCATGCATGACGTTAGTGGCTTGTAATTATACTGTGATACTTGAATTATCTGATATTTTTTCGTCATAATGAAATAGAGACATTCATTAAAGAATGTTGACAGATACAGAAGATATTTTTTTCTCTATTTTCTTTATTTTCTCTATATTTATCTTTATTTGGTGTGTGGAAGAAAACAGGAGGCGCGAAAATGTTCATCTTCGCCAAAATGTAGTGGCAGGACTAGTCCTGTAATTGGCAATTCTTCCCGAGCGGCGCTGCTGTGAGTCGCTTAGGAGACAAGTTCGAACTAAATTTCATTACAGTACAGATGAAGACGCCACTGCTTAAGCCTGGGTCACGTTCTAGCATATAACATGCACACCTTATGTAACCTAACTTAACCTTACGCACCTTACACTAACGTTTTTAGTACTTTTTAGTACGGTCTCTGTGTGTGCATGAGAGAGAGAGAGAGAGAGAGAGAGAGAGAGAGAGAGAGAGAGAGAGAGAGAGAGAGAGAGAGAGAGAGAGAGAGAGAGGACGGGGAGCAGAGGGGGGAGAAGAAAGTGAAAGAGTTTTGCAAACTTTCTCAATCGTCCTCCGAACTACGCAGGGAGGAATAGGAGGAGAGGAAAAGAGGAGGATATGAGCAGAGGAGAGTAGGAAGATGAAAAGTTAAAGAGGAAAGCAGGAAGAGGAAAGGGAAGGGGAACATTGTCTTCTTGAAGTTAGTTGTACACTCGAGTTAAGGAACGAGCTGGAGTTTAGACATATTATGATGGCAAGCAGTAAAGGTCAGGTGTCTGTAATGTAAAGTGAGACCGTCGCCCATTGACGCCACGAACATACGAGGTGACTTGGTTTGAATGCTCTTGTAATACAACCACTCAGTCGTCATGCCTTGTAAATGTTAACTCAGATTCGAATTCTACTTTCCATGTTTTAAAGGGAATATAAAATTGTTTAGGTAAGGCTTTGTTATGATGCCTTAGATAGTTTGAGATAACTTGGTTTGGTTACGCTTCCAATTACAAGTTTATCATGGGAAACCTTCAAATTCGGTGTTATTTTATCATTATAAATTATGTAATCTCACAAATTTGCTAACTTATTGTTTCTGTCAGCGAAACTTCAAAAGGAAAGATCATGACTACATGAAGGTGCCAGCCTCACTTTCCTAAACCTCCTGCATTAAGACTTGTTTTAACATATTCTTTTGTCAGATGAATAAGGAAGTCACATATACTGCTTAGTTTAATACCGTTTGTGATAAACAGTTATCTATGTAGAACACGCTGAGAGCACCGGCTCGCGTTCGATCAGCGAAGTCAAGTAACGATGGGTCTGGATGGTACATGGATTGTTGACCATATGAGAACACCAGACGTTCTTCAGAGCAGCCTGTATTCCGCATATTTCATATGATACTGTAATGGGAAGATGTAACTTTGGACTTCCTTTCGGAGTGTTCTCGTTAGGGACTGGCGCCTTCAGTGGGCTTGTTATTTTTCCAGATTTGTTACCCTTCACTAGAGTTCTTCTTACATGCAAATAAGAAAAAAATATGAATGTTTTGTGTTGCCGTATCAGGAATATGGTCTGTACCCGAAAATATTATTTTGATTTCTAACCGTATAATTTGCTGCGTATAAGTGTTCTAACTAATAGCAAGTCTTGATGATACGCACACACGCTCTTTGCATACAGCACCAGCAAGCTTTATTGAGCACATATAATGCCTAGTAATTTGAAGGTGCAAGACCACACGTGTAGCGGCTTGCCCGAGTCGTAATAAAAAAACAATACAGTTGATGCAACTGGTGTTGCGGAACATGAACGAGTATTTGAGTTTTTGTCTTTCGCTGTGAATTTCGAAGACCAAAACGTTTAAATCTTAAATAATATATTGCTGTGCGTCCGAGTTACAAGTGGATGCAGGTAGATTTAAAACGGCAAATTACCTTTAATTCCTATATAAACTGCTTGATTTAACTGCACTGCACTGATTATAAGACAAAATTATAGCCAATTTAAAGGACGAGAAACGTGTGATCCAGGGTTCCTGTTATTTGCTGGGGATGATATGAATGTCTGGTGTGGCAGTGCACGTTTGGTGAAGGTGGAGACGCGACGTGCAGGTGTGGGTGACAGATGGCACTG
>NC_087157.1:24993115-25003115 GCF_035594125.1 Scylla paramamosain
CACACACACACACACACACACACACATACGGAAAAATGGTAAGGGAGAGAAAAATTAAAGAAAACCAATGAAACTTATCCACATATGAGAGAGAGAGAGAGAGAGAGAGAGAGAGAGAGAGAGAGAGAGAGAGAGAGAGAGAGAGAGAGAGAGAGAGAGAGAGAAAGTAACGCACCCCAACCAGGTCTCACAGTATGATGTAAACACCCTCGACACGGCAAGGCGAGAGATCATGAGACACCCGCCCGCCGCCACAGCTGACCGCCTGGAGCCCCTCCGTGGTGAAATTGGGGCAGTAATTGAGGGAGGTGAGGGGAAGGAGGAGGAAATAGCCTGTTACGGAGAGGAATTAAGGAGCGTGGCAAGGGGTGGGGCTGATGGCGGCTCGGGAAAGGAGGGAGAAAATATATATTAGAGGGAAAATAACAAGGTTTGTGGTATTAATGTTATGATTTTTATATTTATTCCGTGTTATTTTTGGTTTGTGTTTGAAAGAGCGTTATCATGGAGAGAGAGAGAGAGAGAGAGAGAGAGAGAGAGAGAGAGAGAGAGAGAGAGAGAGAGAGAGAGAGAGAGAGAGAGAGAGAGAGAGAGATGAGGAGTAAAAGATTTATGGATAGGAAGTATTTTTTTTTTTTCCCCTGTAATAGGAAGAAAGAAATGGAGCGGCCAAAAGTAGCGATCGTATATAGAAAAAGAGATATGTAAGGTGATATATAGAGAGATAAGTGCATGGACAGTAGTAGTAATAGTAGTAGTTGTTGTTGTTGTTGTAGTTGTAGTTGGAGCAGCAGCAGTAGATGATGTTGTGTATACGTAGATAAAGTGTTAGTTACAAAGGCTCAGCTCTCCCCCAGGGGTGTCTGCCCCCCACCTGCACCCCCTGGGATCACGGGAAGCTATTGTCCAATCTCCATTTATCACCTGGGCACCTCCTCCTTCATGATGGGGGTAAGGGGGGGCTGAATATTTTCCTTCCTTCTTTCCTTCCTTCCTTCCTTCTTTATTTTTCTTTCTTCCCTTATATTTTTGTCTGTCTCTACCTCTCTCAAGTTGTTGTTGATGATGTTTTCTTGTTATTGTTGTTTTTATAATAGTAGTAGTGATTATAGTGGCAGTAGTAGTAGCATAAACAGCAGTAGTAGTAGTAGTAGTTGTCGCAGTAGTGTAACTAGTAGTATTAGTTGCTGTTGTTGTTGTTGTGGTTGTGGTGGTTTTTGTTGTAGTTGTGGTTGTTGTTGTTGTGGTTGTAGTTGTATTAGTGGTTGTAGATGTGATTGTCGTATTTGTTGTTGTTGTTGTTGGTTGTTGTTGTTATTGCGTTACTGTTTCCTTTGCAGATGACTCTCTTTTACTTCCGAGACAACATTGTGTCATCACCATCATCATTTTCATCATCATCATCATCATCATCATCATCATCTTCACCATCATCTTCATCATCATCATTATCATCATCATCATCATCATCATCATCATCATCCAGCCAGCAAGGAAGGCTTCACGATTCTTTTGAGTTTTCTTTCCTTCCCTATTTTTCGATGCATTGTCAAGATCCTTTCCATTTTTTACTCTTTCCATCGCCTGTATCCCTCAGCTCTGCCTGCTCTCACTTTTCTCCCTCCTAACCTAATTTCCTCGTCCCTCCTCCTCCTCCCTCTTTCATTACTCCTATGCTCTTGCTTCACGCCTTCCTCTTGCTTCTCTTCCTCTCCTCTCTCCACTCCTTTGTTACTTGGTTCTCTCATGCTTCCATTTTCTTCTAAAACTAATTCCACGACTGTGTTTTAGGGACTGATAGAGAGAGAGAGTGAAAGAGAGAGAGAGAGAGAGAGAGAGAGAGAGAGAGAGAGAGAGAGAGAGAGAGAGAGAGAGAGAGAGAGAGAGAGAGAGAGAGAGAGAGAGATTAAATAACAGGTTGATTTAATTGTTATGGTTGAGTATATGTATGGACGTGTTTTGTTTTCATTCAGCATTCGTTACATGTTCTAGTATGCATATAATAGATATAGTATGAATGTGAAGTACTGTACACCCGTCAAAATATTTTTCGTTACCCTAGGCTTCGAAATTGACCGCAACGAATAATGGTACAGCATCCGTGATGACTTGTAGAGGTTGGTACGCCTTCCTGTCTCTCCATACTAACGTATAGTCCTGACTGCGGGTTGTTTGCCAGAAATGAGTAATATCGTATGCTAAGAGCCTGAATAACATCTCGTATTACTATCCAATTAGTGAACACATCTGTTTTGAGTTCATTTTGTGGAACATATAATGGTTCATGGAGTGCATTTTCCACGTCATACCAGTGTCATATATTATATCAGTCACAAATTCCCCAGTAACTGGTAACTTAGCGCAGCAGGGTTGCTAACCTTGCATCATACAACACAGGTTATACCAGAAATCATCGTGTGCTGCGTTATATTGCATCATGCGGTAAAAGTAACGAAATATTTTTTTATGGGTGTACTTCTATAAAACATTTTTTGCACATTTGTGATGGGTAGTTTATTTTTTTCGTTTTTACATGCAGTGGAAGAAAAATGTTACACATGGTCTAAAACTAGAAAGAAAACATATGATTGCCTCCTTCAAAAAAAAAAAAGAAAAAAAGAAAGTGGAAATGCGTTCCAGTCAACCAAACCTTTGTTGTTTCTCCTATCCGTGTATACTGTGTAGTTTACCTGGCAGTGCCCTCACAAGCTTCAAGACTTAGATTGTTTGCCATCATGCCTTGGAGTTCTTGTCAGGGGGTGAATGTCGCTGGCCTTCTACCGGGAACTGAATTATACATTATAAAACGTTAGAGCGACTTTCGTGCGTAAACTCCTTGGTGGCCTTGAACCTTCTCTGATTGAGTTGATGCTGTATCTGTGTACCAGGAACGTTAGTCTTCCTCTGCAAGCATTTTCTGTCCTTGTACGGGATCTTTGCTTCTTGTTAGAAGCTCTTCCTTCCATCTTCTCGTAAACACCACCACCTTCACTTGTTTTTTCTCATGTTGATCTTTTATTACACTTTTCACCTTCATCTCGGCTTTTCTTACACTAACATTTTTTTCTCTTTTCATACTGTCTTTTTACTTTATTTTCCACTTTCCTAGCATTATATTTAAACATAAATCTTGCCTTTCTAACACTATCTTATTCTTAACCCTCCAGAGCCTCTCCTTAATACTCTGTTCATCTTTACACTTTATCCTTGTTCTTCCTCTCCTTCACTCTTCCATATATTCATCATTCTCTTTGTGTCTTCTCGCATCATGCTCTCAAGTTACCTTCGTTTCCTTCTTAGATTGCATTTCTTTCTCTTGTTATCCTACTTTCAATTCAGTTTTAACTCACACCTGTCTGTGTTTGTTTAATGCTTTCTCTATTCATAGCTACACAGATTTAGTTTACGAACATTCCCTCTTTTGGTAACACAGGCTGTCAGGCGTCCGGCATTGTATTCCTTAATTAAAGACTTTCTCGGTAACTTTATGACAGGTGTTATTTCCTCTTCAATAATTCGCTCGGAAGCCACTCGCTCAGATCCTCTCCATCTTGTTAACGAAGCCAGAGTGAAGTCAAGCGTATCCAATAGTTATAGCGTCCCCTGCTTAACTCCTTTACAGACCCTCCGCGCCTCCGAGAAGTCCGCCAAATGAATGGGAGATACCGAGAGTGTGTGATTAACCCCCCCCCTCCCACACCCACACCCACACACACACACACCACCCACACCCACACACACACACACACACACACACACACACACACACACACACACACACAACACACACACACACACACACACACAACAGTAGTAATTTGAGAAAATGTGTATATATCATATATCATTATTTTCACTTGCAAAATTATAATGAAGACAATGAGAACTAAAACATTTTGACCAGATGAAACCATAAATGCATAAAATTAATAATGAGGGCTAACTAATGTATAGACAAATACACGCACACACCAGGAGGGAGGAGGGGGAATTATATATTTTACCTTCATCTCTTTTACTACGCGTCGTTCATTCATAGACTTTACTCCAGTTCATAACATTAATTTCGCCGCTTCCCGCACACTGCAGGTGTGCACTGATGCCGGCGCCACGCTTCAGGTGTTTTGATCACCTTATTGCTCTTTACGTGTGCTCTGCTACTGACGTACTCTATTTGATCAAGGAGTGAAGTGTTTTCTGACCTCATTTTATTGGCCCAGTGTAGGGTGGTGGGATTTATCAGAAATTTCTTCGAAAGTAATTAATATTGGGACGCTTAGATTCATTATTGAGTTCGTGTATTCTTTTCCTTTTTCCTCATCAATGTCTGTGTTCAGCTATTGTGGTTTTCATGATGTGGATAACTTTTGCCGTTTCCTTTTTTTGAATTGGATATTTATTTCTTTATTGATTGATTGATTGATTGATTGATTGATTGATTGATTGATTAATTTATTAATTTATTTTTTCATTCCTTCATTTATAATACATTCGTTTAGGCATTCATCACATTCCGTTATTGCCAAATCTCTACTAGTCAGTTAATCAATCACTCAATCAATTAATCAATCAATCAGCACAATTTTTTCCAAAGTCTTTACATCAGCACAAAACAAACCAGCGCACTACCTTGAATGGCGTGGCAGTGACAGGGGTGATTGATTCTTCTCGCAACCTGAGTTTTAATCACGGAATGGAAGCCCTGAAGAGTCTCGCCGGTGCTTCACTCTCTCTGGGTGACCATCGGCAATGTGTTCCTGCAGTTTTGTCTTCCTTTCTTCACCCTTAACCGGTCTAAAGTATCGTTCTTGTCATTCCTCATGATACTTTACCAGTATTATGTTTGTCGGGCTGAACTTGCTCACCTGTTAATAGGAGCGCCGAGAGATGTGTAGGAATGTTTTCTATTGTTCTTTTAGCATTTTCTCTGGAATACAAGACGTGATGAGGACACAGCTCTTGTGTATTTTGTGTCTAGTTCCGTGGGAGAGGAAGGCCAGTCACCCTGCCTGTGTGTGTGTGTGTGTGTGTGTGTGTGTGTGTGTGTGTGGTTCCATGCTGCGCAATCAGGTGAAAATGTTACCAGTAATTCTTTGTGACCTTTGAAGATAGTCATTATGAGAACCCTTCCAGAATTGTGATAATTTATTATATATATATATATATATATATATATATATATATATATATATATATATATATATATATATATATATATATATATATATATATATATATATTATTCTGGGCTGTATATAGAAGTGGTTTACATGGACACAGAAAAAAAGAGAGAATATGATATTAAATTTGTGTTGTCGAAGCTACAGAACTATATGAGAGACTATAGTACAAAAAGAATATGCGTCTTAAAATTTGTAGGTAATTACGGAAAAAATAAAATTAAAAGTTGCAAAGAAGTAACAAGGTTAAGCTTTAGTACAGCAATCGTAAGGTACTTTTCGAAGAACTTGTAAATAAGCAGATGAAAGATTTAAACTTAACGAAAAAAAATATATATATATACGCGTTTAACAAAGAAAGCTCGCTTCCATCAGCAGCTATTTTAGTCACGCTAATTACAATGTCATCTAGTGACCAGTGATGGGTGAAGGAAGTGCCACGACCATGGCCCTCGCTAACCAGGTGATCTCTTTAGAAGCCGACTAATTGAACGCTTCATTTTGCTCGTCCTTCAAGTGGGATTCAGAGGGATTTGTGGCCCGCGAGTTTCTCTTAGTTGGTACAATGCAGATGAGACAGAGAAAGTGTGTAAAGGATGTGGACACGTTTCTCTCTCTCTCTCTCTCTCTCTCTCTCTCTCTCTCTCTCTCTCTCTCTCTCTCTCTCTCTCTCTCTCTCTCTCTCTCTCTCTCTCTCTCTCTCTCTAATTTTTATTGTACTTATGCATTTGATTTTTTTCATTGTTAATGTGCATACTATTTATACGCTACACTGTATAAATGCAATTAAATATTAAGTGCTACAGGCTTCCCCTCTACTCCATTTCCTTCTCCTGATAATCTTCCTCTTCCTCCAAAATGTATCCTGTTTCTCTCCTGCCAGCCTTGGATGGGAGGAGTTGTGGGTGGGGAGGAGCCTTTCGTCTTTATTATTCTATTTCTCTTACAACACGTTAGTCATTATAAACATCTATTGTGTTTTGTTCTTTCTTTTTGTTCTCTTGTGTTCTTCCTCCTCTTCTTGGTTTTGACTCACTCTCTCCCTCTCCCTTTCCCTCTTCTCTATCCTCACCCCTTTCCACGCATCCATAGTACGTACTAATTATAAAACCTCCCGTAAAGACCCTCTTAACCACACACGCCTCTCTGCCCTCTCCTCTCCTCTCGTCACCCTTCTCTCCCCAGCCCGGTACTTCCCCAAACTACTCATCATGGGGGCCAGAGGTGAGGGGGAAGCGAGTCTTCCACACGCACACCTGCCCGTCATTCTTATCTGTTCCCAGTCTCCATCATCGTATTTTTTTGTGTGCCTCTATTCATAAATTCCCGTTTTTACTCAAGGGCTGGATGTGAGAAAGGAGGAAAAAAGGTGTGTGATGATGGAACAGTGTTATGAATGTGCTGTTTTTATGATTATTTTTGTCCCTCTTGCTCTATTTGTCTTTGTGGATTTTGAGGGAGTTTTACAAAGGTGATGGTGAATGTTCAGTTTGCTTGCTTGATCGGGAAGTGAAATGGTGTGTGTGTGTGTGTGTGTGTGTGTGTGTGTGTGTGTGTTTGTGTGTTATTTATGTGGATCATGGTGCCTAAAGACTTTTATTGTATCCTTTTCGTGTGTGTGCCTGTGATTTCTGTGCTTTTCGATGTTGTGTCGTTTTATATTTTAGAGGATCTGTACACCTATCAGTGGCTTAACATTTTTTAAGATTATTTTCAGACAACAAAGATTTATGATATTAGTTCAGCTCTGATTTCTTTTCTGTTGATGGTGCAAAATATTTGTTACATTATCACTAGAACCAGGAAAACTAATGAAAACCTTAATCATTTCCACTTGTAAGGCTCTGATGTTTTGTTTTATATTAATGGTGTAGAACGCTTGCTAACTTATCCATAAAACCATAACAATACATGAAAACCTCCATAATTTTCACTCCACTTTCAATTTATCGAGATTAGGGGCAGATACCTTTGAACATACGATCCTATGTGTGTCTGAGTGCGAGGAAAAACAACAGCAATTCCGTGAGATCGCAGGGGAGAGTGACAAGAGCCCCACACCTGTCAACTAACACATCTGACACACAAACACTAACTCGCGTGCCGTACAATTGAATTAATGCGAGTAGCGTGCGTGAGAGTGGCTTTCCTTTCATCACCTCATAGGCAGCCAGGTACAGAGGTGGTTGTAGCGAGCGTTCAGGTGAGTTTTATTGGTGCATTCCTACCGTATGCATTGCTGTGTTGAGTAAAGGGTGGACTGACGCTGCCGTGACGAAGGGGAGAGGTGATGGTCGTGGTGGTGGTGGTGGCGGCTGTAGTGGTGGTGGTGTCCAGTTACCGAGGGGTGATATTATATTGTAGACTAGAAAATGTTTTGGACCAAAGAAGAAAGTAAATGAAATAAAGTTAAATAAATAAATGACTGAATAAATAAATGAATAATGTTTCATGCCAAAGACAGAAAACAAGTAAACAAATAAATACAATGAAATAAATTAATAGAATAAAGTAAATAGATGATAATAGATAAATAATAATAAAAAATAAATGAAATAAAGTGAAATAAATAACTGAACAAATAAACAAATGTTTCATACCAAAGACAGAAAACAAATAACGAAATGAATACAGTGAAATAAATTAATAGAATAAAGTAAACAAGTAAATCAATAAATGAACAAATAAATATTCCAGTCCAAAGAAAATAAAATGAATAAATAAATGAACAAAATAACGTAAAACAAACAAACAAATAAACACTACCACCACACAACTACGTCCCTCCACCTGTCACATCTCCACTTCTTTGTCCCTGCGGAGACCAGAATACAAAGCACTTCACTAATCCATACATTCCATTCCATTTACAAACATACAATCCACAATACTCGCTGACACTACGTAGGGCAACTGTACATGCGTGAGGGAGGATCAAGGGGATGAAAAAAAGGTGAAAAAAAAGAAGAGGTGCTCAATATAAGGCCGCGTTGGGGATGGGGATGGCCGCTATAGTTATTTTTAATGGTGTTTGTCGGTGAGAGAAGCGTTTAAAGGTGGAATCTTTCGGTGCTTCCTCTGCTCCTGCCTTGAGTGACCCTTCTCCTGCAGCTCCTCCGTCTGTGTCTGTTCTGCCTGTCTTTACTTCGCCTGACTTGTGTTTCGTTCATATTGCTTGAGGGATTATACTCGAATTAAACTTTGATCTTTACTCATCCCCTTCTTTCAGTGTGTGTATGTGTATGTGTATGTGTGTGTGTGTGTTCGTTCTCACTCAGTATCTTTCCTTTCAGGCCAGCTAGCCGGCCACTCAACTCTAACGCTCTCTCTCTCTCTCTCTCTCTCTCTCTCTCTCTCCTCTCTCTCTCTCCTCTCTCTCTCTCTCTCTCTCTCTCTCTCTCTCTCTCTCTCTCTCTCTCTCTCTCTCTCTCTCTCTCTCTGCTATCCACTTACACTTTGTTCACTTGTTCTTACCTTTATTACTTTTTAGACTCTTGCCATTATTCTCTCACAGTTCTGGACTATTCCAACTTTCTTTTTTCACTTATTCTTACTTTGTTACTCCTATTTCCCATTCTTCCCTAAATTTGCTCTGTACCTTGTCCTTCTAACTCGTTTTATTTTCAATGGCTATGGTTTTGTCTTTATATAAGTGAATTCTTCTCTTTCATTTATTTTTGTATTAGCATCTAAGGATATACTCATTTTTAATATTTCCACCAATAAAAACATTAAAAATAAGGGAAGCTGCAAGAAACCGCCCTCTCTCTCTCTCTCTCTCTCTCTCTCTCTCTCTCTCTCTCTCTCTCTCTCTCTCTCTCTCTCTCTCTCGCTCTCTCTCTCTCTCTCTCTCTCGTCTCTCTCTCTCTCTCTCTCTCTCTCTCTCCCTTCTCCTGTATCCAATCATATCCCTAGATTACTTCCCTCTCACTTGTACGCTTCGTTATTTTCCTCTCTTTTTTCCCTCCTTTTCTTTCACTGAGGTCACTGGTCGCCATTACTAAAGACAGTGAAAGTGAATGGTATTAAGAGGATATTGTTTCTCTTTTTCTCTTAATCTCTCGTGTGTTTGTATTGAAAGAAGGGCGTCTGTGCTCATTAATGACTTGTTTTCTTTTATTTTATCGTTCCTTCGTAGTAATGTCTGGAGAGAGAGAGAGAGAGAGAGAGGAGAGAGAGAGAGAGAGAGAGAGAGAGAGAGAGAGAGAGAGAGAGAGAGAGAGAGAGAGAGAGAGAGAGAGAGAGAGAGAGAGAGAGAGAGAGAGAATATTGTTGGAGAGGATTAATTACTCTTACAAACTGTTGTTGTTATTGTGGTGATGGTGGTTATGGTGGTGGTGGTAGTGATGGTGGTAGTAGGGGTGGTAGTAGTAGTGGTGGTAGTAATAGTAATGTGCTTTTATTGTTCACGATTTTTTTTATAACAATGGTAGTAATATTTTACGACTACTACCACTACTATTGCTACTACTACTACGGCTACCACTACTGCTACTACCACTACGGCTACCACTACTGCTAGTACTACTACTACTTCTACTATTACTACAACTACTACTACTACTACTACTACTACTGCTGCTGCTGCTGCTGCTGCTGCTGCTGCTGCTGCTGCTGCTGCTCATACTCTTTACTGTTATTAATACTACCAATATAACACTACACACACACACACACACACACACACACACACACACACACACACACACACACACACACACACACACACACACACACACACACACACACACACACACACACACACACACACAAACTGTCTCTTTCTCGTTTCCGTCTTTCAGAGAATTAATTGAAAAGTA
>NC_087157.1:25013115-25025615 GCF_035594125.1 Scylla paramamosain
TCCTTTCTATTACCTCGACTACATTGAGAGCGGAGTCTCGGAGCATCTCGGGGATTAAATTGGTGTCCATTTTAAACGCTCTTTTATAGTTTATATTGAACAGCAGGATGCGCAAAGCACCGGACTTATTATATATATATATATATATATATATATATATATATATATATATATATATATATATATATATATATATATATATATATATATATATATATATATATATATATATATATATATATTTTTTTTTTTTTTTTTTTTTTTTTTTTGTACCAATGATCAGATTTCTTACGCATGAAAAAAAAAAAGTTATTTACAGCAGTGTTGTGTGTTTATGGAAAGTAACAACCTCCTCTTTATTCAACTTATTATTTCCCCATTTAACTGTTTATAAGAACATGACATACCTGGGTAACTAAACAATTTCCTTACGTCAAACAAATACCTGAGGCACTGAAAGATCTTTTCATAATCATACCTTTCCTTCTCAATGGTGTCATTCAATGTTAAACTTTGAATCGCACATAATTTTCTTAACCTTGAAGCGAAGCTGCACCAAGTAAAAGTATATATTTTACTTTAGTAATTTATGAACATATATAAGGGTCTTTCTTGAAGGTCTTAAATTTATGATCCTGTTGTTATATTCGCAATACGCAGTAATTTCTCAAACATAATTCACTATGTATTTTTTTCCTTAATTTAATCTTCCATCCACAATTTTAACACTGCATCTGTGAAAAATAAAGTTAATTTCTTGCAATATAATATGCTGAGTTATTTTTTCCCTTAGCTTATCATCAACAATCCTGTAAATGTGTGTAATGTTAAAGCAATAACATTAATACTTGCGCTACACTACGGGCCACGACACCATTCTCTGTAGTCTGCTAGAATATAATCATGTTTTATGCAGCATTATGAAAGGATCGCGATCTATTTATCACTCGTGTCACTTGCCCGAGGTCTAATCCCGCGAGTTACCGAGAACTGTGCAATTACCACTGAAAGAATGAAAGTGCCAGTGGTCGTAGGAAAATTAAACATGAGAAAAGAGGGGTGCATGTGCACCCTTTCCTTATATACGAGTTTTTTTTTTTTTTTTTTTTTGCTCCTTCTTTCTATATAGTGAGGAGTGTTTTGTCTGCGTTTACTGTACGTAATAACAGGTAAGTAGATTTACAGTAAAAAAAAAAAAAGGCCTTGGGAGTAATAAGGCGGGAAAATCAGCCATGGAAAAGATATCTAAAACAGTAAAAATTATGTGTGTTTTGGTGAATTTTATATATATAGAAAAAACAAAAAAATTGTCTAGAAATATTCAGATTGCCCTGAGTGGGATGATCTGGTGATGGCAACACTGGAAATAAATAAAAACATGTTCCCTTTAAACGCATCTTTCCTTTATTACTTGGAATAATGCCGTTATGTGAATCAAACGCTGGACTCATCTACGAGTATTCATCACTGATACACCTGCACACGTAACGCTATTTGGCAACCGTGGTCAGCGGTGTATGCTATAATTATTACTGCTCCATAACTCAACTTCAGTTTCAATTTATCAGTTTCAGTTTACTCGTAGATAATGATGGCAATTTCTGTCTATAATGCCTCTATTATGACTTACGGGACCAGCATTCTGACTTACATTCAATCAACTCCTAAACGTTAAAATTTCATTTTACCAGTTTGAGTTTATTCGCAGCTAATAATGGCAATCTCATTCTATCATGCCTCCAAAATAACTACACAAAACCAACATTCTGCGTCTTATTCAAACAACTTCACCGGAGTGTTCAAATTCTTCGTTTAAGTTTCAGCTTATGAATTTCGATTTACTCGTAGCTAATAACATCAGTTCCTTTCTATAATATTGCCAACATAACTTCACGAAACCAACACTGCCAATTTAATTTATGCAGTTTCACCCCGAATGTCTCTATGCTTTGTTCAAATCACTTTCAAACTTCCGTTAGCTCTAATTCCCAAGGTTTCAGTAATTGTTAGGGTGGCGCGAGGTCAGCTTTCGAACTGCTAGTAAAAGACGAACCATGGCTTGTGATGAACGTTGCGCGAGACACGATGTATTGCCATTACCACTGTCCCATGCGTCAGTCTTTGTTTTCATCAAGCATGATATATTTTCCCGGGCCTGGTGTGTGTCCTCAATATCAGCGGAGGTCATAATGCCGCCACATGTGATTGCATTGTGATTTAGCATTCCACTTTTCAGTAATATTGCATGACGCGTTTTATTAATCCATATGTTACAGTTTTGCCAGTACTCGTCTGTGTGTGTGTGTGTGTGTGTGTGTGTGTGTGTGTGTGTGTGTGTGTGTGTGTGTGTGTGTGTGTGTGTGTGAGCTATTCAAGGCTTATATGTTGCAGTGGACGGTGAGCGTGTTGACAAACTTCAGGTTGATACCGTGCCATGTTTCCCGGGATATGATTTCACACCGCACATATACACTGCTGCCCTGCATGTTCTCCTCGCCGTGTGTTTTCTTTCCTTAATACCACCGTGGCGAGAGAAAATCCCGCTAGAGTTGTCCTAAGTACTGATATCACAAAATGCAATGAATGTCCGTAATGTCTATAAATCGAATATATATATATATATATATATATATATATATATATATATATATATATATATATATATATATATATATATATATATATATATATATATATATATATATATATATATATATATATATATATATATATATATATATATATATATATATATATATATATATATATATATATATATATATATATATATATATATATATATGGTTAAAACTACTTGATATTAAGAGCTATGTCCAAGAGTCCAAGTCCAAGAGGAAATTATTGCGATAAATGGAGATGATTTCTAGATTGTGTTTATTTCCCTGAAACCTTTCATAGAATAACCATTTCTCCATGCCATGACAAAATATATAAAACAACTAAGGAACGATATTTTTCACACCAGCAGGGATTCTGAAACTTTACATGCATAACACTAGAAAATTTTATCCTTCGTTTGTACAAGTGTGTGTTAGTGTGAGTGTGTGTGTGGGTGGGTGGGTGGGTGGGAGGGTGCGCGTGTGTGTGCGCACGTATGCATAAAGTAAACTGAGAAAAATCTGGGCCTCGGATAAATTCCAGCGGACGTCAAAGGTCCATACAAAACTGAATCATCCACAGAGCAAAATTGCATTCGCGGGAGTGAGGCAGAGGACAGGGGACAACAGATTCGTTTTGGATGTGGAAAAATATTTAATCCTCGGTAGGGATGCGCCCAAAAGAGAGAGAGAGAGAGAGAGAGAGAGAGAGAGAGAGAGAGAGAGAGAGAGAGAGAGAGAGAGAGAGAGAAACCAACTTTGACAGACAGACAGACACAAAGATAGGTACATAGATTCACAGGCAGGACAAACTAACGAAGCAAAACGTTAAGAAAAGAAGGTAAATAAAAGACAAATCCAGAGAGAGAGAGAGAGAGAGAGAGAGAGAGAGAGAGAGAGAGAGAGAGAGAGAGAGAGAGAGAGAGAGAGAGAGAAACCAACTTAGACTGACAGACAGACAGACACAAAGAGAGGTACATAGATTCACAGACAGGACAAACTAACGAAGCAAAACGTAAGAAAAGAATGTAAATAAAAGACAAATCCAGATAGAGAGAGAGAGAGAGAGAGAGAGAGAGAGAGAGAGAGAGAGAGAGAGAGAGAGAGAGAGAGAGAGAGAGAGAGAGAGAGAGAGAGAGAGAGAGAGAGGAGGGGAAGGGGAGAAATTGACTGGTGAGGAGAGAGGGAAGCGAAGGGAAAGGGAAGGGGGCTGGCTGAGGCGAGTTGGTATGAGGGGGACTTCTCCTGTATTCCATTATCATCATGCGGCGAGGCTTCCCCCCGCCAGGATGAAGCAATTGGAGGGAGTCGTGCCCGGCATCCAGGTGCGGAGTGGCGACACGGCAGGGGCAGGGTAGGAGGGGGCGGTGAGAGGAGGTGGCGGGGGAGGTGGCAGGAAGCAACATCGCTTAAAGGGAGGGAAAGGGGCCGCCAGAAGGGAAGAAAAGAGAGCGAAATAGGCGTTGAGGGAGGCATGCAAAGGGCGTGAAAAGGTTGTGAATGGAGGAGTGGCAGGTTATGAATAGAGGGAAGGTAGACTGTTTTGTCGTGCGGTGGTTTAGAATACTCGTATTTCTGCAGGAGGAAGGGAGAGAGAGAGAGAGAGAGAGAGAGAGAGAGAGAGAGAGAGAGAGAGAGAGAGAGAGAGAGAGAGAGAGAGAGAGAGAGAGAGAGAGACAGGTGAACGGAAGGACATACGGACATTACTAATACACAGGTAAAACAGACAAGACTTCAAAACATAAGCGCTTAAAACTCCAGCAGGTTTTTAAAAAGTCTTGATTTTCGCTCCAGTTTTCCACGACACGCTTCCGACTGACAAGAAAACACGAACAATACTTTCCCCTTTCTCACCATTCACTCTGCTGCCCTACCACTCCCGAGGCCCGGCGCTGAAATAAAAGAAAAGAAAGGAATGAAAAAAAAATCAAAAGGGAGAAGAAAAAAACAAACAAACGTGGAAATACCCGAAGGAATTTTTATACTACTATAGAAGAGCAAACAAAAACACGCTATCCAATACCACGCAGGCCAGCAGTTTTCTGGACATTGCCTCCCCTTTTAGTGTCCTTTACTAATAGTGGCATTCTAACATTTGCCATTATGTACACCCTCTTTGCCTTCTGGCCGGCGTAGCAGAGAACCAATAGAACCACCACCTGCCTAGTACCTCCCTTCCACCACCTCACGCCACGCCAGTAGAAGCAAGTGACCCTATGTCCTTCAGTAAGAGTCTAGTGCAAGTTCTATATCCGTGCACCAGGTCAACTGAAGCCGTGGGGGCGTGTTCAATTTTCAGTACATCGCTGGCTTAAAAAAAGAGGGGAAAAAGATTGTTTCGGTTTCGTTATATTGTTTTTTTTTGTTTGTTGATACCTAGAGCCTTTTTTCTCTATCTCTCTCCTTTTTCTCCTTCTTCTTCTTTCTATATAGTGAGGAGTGTTTGCCTCTTCATGTACTGTACGTAAATGTGTGGTTGTGTCAGTTTTTGGTGTGTGTGTGTGTGTGTGTGTGTGTGTGTGTGTGTGTGTGTGTGTGTGTGTGTTACATCTTTGAATTGTATTAATATGTTCTTATATGGTATTAATAAATTTGTGGTCAATAAAATTCTCTCTCTCTCTCTCTCTCTCTCTCTCTCTCTCTCTCTCTCTCTCTCTCTCTCTCTCTCTCTCTCTCTCTCTCTCTCTCTCTCTCTCTCTCTCTCTCTCTCTCTCTCTCTCTCTCTCTCTCTCTCTCTCTCTCTCTCTCTCTCTCTCTCTCTCTCTGTCTTTCCGTGTGTGTGTGTGTGTGTGTGTGTGTGTGTGTGTGTGTGTGTGTGTGTGTGTGTGTGTGTGTGTGTGACTTATTTTGACTTGGTGTATTTTTCGGCTTGACGGCAAAACTTTTTTTTTTTTTTTCATTTCGAGGAGTGCAGGTGTCGATGTCACCAAACTATTAAATAATTTCCAGCGTCGAGAGCACTTCCATTGACCTGCCCTTAAAATTACGTCTGCGTCCTGTTTACAGTTTGAAGCACGGTGCACCCGTTAATTAAACATTGTACTGTAAGTACCCTAGCTTTTTTTATTTCTCCTGCAGATAAAAGCAAAGATGTCGTGATGGGCTTTTTTAAATATGTGGACCTTCAGACATCTTGTGATGTGTTAACAGAATGAAGTACAAGGAAAGAGCGTTGATGTGTGTGTGTGTGTGTGTGTGTGTGTGTGTGTGTGTGTGTGTGTGTGTGTGTGTGTGTGTGTGTGTGTGTGTGTATAGGTTCTTAGTACTGGTGATTACTTGCAGATACTGCATTGTGTTGGATCGTCTCTCCTGATTGTTTTGTGTCATGTATTCATTGTATATAGGTAGACGCAGGGATGATAAATATTGAGAGTTTTATATCATAACGTTTCATCTCATCTAGTCGTCTTGTCTTATGTCACCTATTTATTGTATATAAGTCGATAGAGGGATCGGAAATATTGAGTTTGCAACATATAATCTTATACTTCATCTGGTTCTCTTATTGTGTCATCTGTATGTTAAAATAGATGGATGGGTAAGAAATACTGTGAATTTTGCCTCCTATTATATCATATCCATCTAGTTCTCATATTTCATCTTTTCATCAAGATCCTTAATGAAGATAGAAACTTAAATAGCGTTAAATGAAACAGACAGACAATCGGTTAATAAGGAGAGAATGCAGAATACAAAACAATATATGAAAATAAAGATTAAGATCATAAAGAGAATTATATAAGATTTTAACATGTAATCGTAATGACAAATAATGATATTGGTACAAATGACTCAAGTAAGGATAGAATGCAAAACATTTTAGGAAAAATAAAGAATAAAAATGTAAGAGCTTATATTCCGTAATCATAATGATTGAATAAAAGATGTGTAATCCTTCCTTTGTGAATGTTCTTCTTTTCCATGTTTTTTTTTTTCTGCATTAGAAGTTGTGATTCACGGAACCCTTTTTTTTCTCCGTAGTTTCGTTTTGGGCTGTCTCGCTTTCTAATCTTCCTCCTTTAGTGATTTTGCTGCATGGGAATGACTCTGGTTTATCAACTACTCACATAGAGATATTTTTCTTTTTTGTATTTTTTTTTTTCGTGGTCCTGTTTCGGGTTATCCATCTCTGTCTACTTTTTGGTCTTCATATCTTTCTCTTTCCTCTTTCTATGAAACTAGTGAAAGTGACAAGTTTTACCAAACACTCGTACAGACCTTCCAGCCTCACATCAACCAGACGTACCCTCCAGACAGCGATCCTCTCCCCTTTAACACCACCAAAACTTGATGAACTCTGTCGGCTCCGCGCCGATGATTTGATTCCCTCCTCACTGCACTATGTGTCTTTTGTGCGTCAAGGTGGAGCATAACAGGGGTAGCGTGAGCCTCAGACAGTCTGTTCCATAAATAAGTCATGGGGTTTGTCAAGACTTTCCTAAACTGTCCACGCAAAAGTGTGAAAAGTATAGCGTGTGTGGGTGCGTGCAAGGGAAGGAAGATGCAGGGAAAAATACTAAGTCGACGGTATTTTTATGGTAATATACAAGACAGGGCTATACACAAAGCAGTCATTACCGCGAGCCCGGCCAAAGACTCTTATTTACCAAGCAAGCACTTAGGCAGATGCGCATAAGTTCCTGCTTGAATATGTGAACAAGTTGGGAGTTTTGCAGGGTTTCCTTGGCGAGTCTTTTCTATCCCACTCCTCGTGCTACTGCTTACTAATGTCCACGTCCGTAGACACGCCCAAGGTTAAGATCGTGATGTGCGCTCACCTAACTTAAAGAGCCATACAGCAAGTGTTAGTGCCGAGTCATCAGGGATCTTTAAAAGATTATAGATACATTTACGGATAAGGATGATGGATGGAAATAGATAAGTTTCATACAGGGATTGCCACATGCAGGTCTAACAGCTTCTTGCAATTTACGTTATTTTTCATGCTCTTATTATCATTTTTATTTTTAGGCAGGAAGTTAACTTCAATCCAAATTTTGTTAATGATGACTAATAACAGTATTGATATTTTTTTCAGACTCTCTTTTCTGTTATTTTCTTTCTTGTTCATAACCCGCTACTGTTGATCTTTGCTAGATTACGATTTCAGGTCCTTTCGTCATGCCGTGTACATATGGACGGCTTTTTTTGGCAACTTCACATCTCCCTACGAAACCTAACGTCCTTCCTATTCAGAGTTCAGATTACTCTCGCAATATAAACATAACTATAGCGTCCTTATTGCTCAGTTGTTGCGCTAATGATTAAACTCCGTGCAGGTCAAATCAATTTTACTCTTGTTAACAATATGGAAAGTTATAAATGATGTGTGTGTGTGTGTGTGTGTGTGTGTGTGTGTGTGTGTGTGTGTGTGTGTGTGTGTGTGTGTGTGTGTGTGTGTGTGTGTGTGTGTGTAGCATCCTGGTATCTGTTGGTATTGTCTGTCTCATTGTTCCAAACTTTAGAAGCTACTTATTTTAGTGAAGACGAATTCAAGATGAATGCAGATCGTTAACAGAGTGAAAATTAAATAGAAGCAAACAAACGGACAACTAAGTATAAATGTAGACAATCTGACAGTAGTGCATACAGGCAGACACATTAGCAAACGAATAAATAGGAAACCGAACAGACAGATAAACAAATAGATGGACATAAAAATGGGAAAAAGTTGGCAGGATAAAGATAAAAGACATCGCTAATGACCTCTTGCAGTAAAAACAAGCTTACGGAAGGACAAAAATAGTCGAGCACACACACACACACACACACACACAGAGAGAGAGAGAGAGAGAGAGAGAGAGAGAGAGAGAGAGAGAGAGAGAGAGAGAGAGAGAGATAAAAATATCATTACGAAAAAAGTTTTATATATATATATATATATATATATATATATATATATATATATATATATATATATATATATATATATATATATATATATATATATATATATATATATATATATATATATATATATATATATATATATATATATATATATATATATAATGATTATTATTGTAACTTATCTATTTATTCTATAATGCGAATCTCATCCATGTTTCGTTTGCTGGGCCTCTGCGGTCAGCGCATCCATTGCTATTTTTAAGCAGTCTAGAGGAGACCGGCTTGGCGTAGAGTTATGTCCGTCTATGCTCCGTGTCCTGCCCTAGCCGTCTTTTTGAACGCTACCTTGTACAATTGTAATATACACCAGACTTTACCTCGGTGTTTCTTTGAACCTCACTAATGCAACAAAAGGAAACACACATACGAAAAGAAAAAAAAAACAAAAACAAAAAACTACGAATCAACTACCAATACAGAGAAAAAAATAAAGGAAAAAAAAAAAAAAAAAATCACAGGGAAGAACTGCATAGTTTTTATTCAGTGGCTCACCGCAGTGCCACAGACCAATCCTGCTGGCGGGGTGTGGCGTGGCCTTATAAGCCCGCCTCTCCCTCTCACTCTATCCCAGCCAGCAGCGTCCTCTGTGCCCCCAGCTTGTGAGGACGCCTCGAACACGCGGCCCGTGTTTTACACATTCCCCGTATTTTCTGAGCGCGGCACGCATACCCTGGCGGCGCACGCAGGTGTGATAATGTTCTAGGTGGTGGCTGGGGTTTTTAGCTCATTCCCTTCCCCACCCTGTGCTTCTGGGATAAACTGGCCGCCCACATAATTAGCTTTTCCTATGGTTCAGTAGTATTTTTTTTTCACTCTTCCTCCTGTTTCCTTATTTCTCTTTCAGTATATTGTTTAAGTAAAGGGAATGTTTTGACAGTTTTATCTCTCTTTTCTCTTTCTCCCAGTACACTGTTAAAGGAGATATTTTTCGGGTTTTCTCTGTTTCTTTCTGTTTGTCTTCTAGTACACTGAGTAAAGTGAGGTGTTTTTTTTTTTGTGTGTTTTTGTGGGGGTTTCTCTCCTTCCTTTTTTCTTTTCCAATACATTGTTTGACTAAAGTATGCATTTTTGGGGTTTCTCTCTTTCTTCCTCTCTCTCTTCCAGTACACTGTATAAGAATATAGGAGGTTACTTTTTGGTGTATTGGTGTGGTGGCTGTGTGGGGTTCATGCGTTTTGTTACTTGGAAGAATACTGTATGTTGTCTTTCTATTTATTTGTTTTGTAGTCTCTTCTTCTGTCTGGGGGATTTTGAGGATTTTTAGAAGAGATTGTTGTGTTTCGTTTGTTTTATTACAAGAAAGGAAGGTATTTATTTTTTTCGGACTTGTCTGTTGATCATTTCTTAGTAATGGGCACTCTTCTTCCACTCTATACTCTCTCTCTCTCTCTCTCTCTCTCTCTCTCTCTCTCTCTCTCTCTCTCTCTCTCTCTCTCTCTCTCTCTCTCTCTCTCTCTCTCTCTCTCTCTCTCTCTCTCCAGTCTTTTCCCTTCCTTCTTCCATTCCCTCCTTCCTTCCTGCAGCGCCCAACTTCAATCAATCACTTGCCTTCCTCCTTTCTTCATTCCTCCACTTCTTCCCCTCATTTTAGACCTTAATATCCTCTTACTTTTTTTTTCCTTTTTCTTCTCGCTTTCCTTTCATTACTTTCTTCTGTCCCTTTCTCCTCAGCTCCTACTATCCACTCCCTCATCTCCTTCATTCTATATTCCTTCACATCCTTTCCTTCTTCTTTCATCCCTCTTTCCTTTCATTTTCTCCCTTCTTTATTTTTTACTCCTTTCCTCTTTTCCTCCTACGTACATTTTATTCATCCGCCTCCTCTCTCCCATCTTTCTGTTATATCCCTCTCTTGCATCCTCTCTCTCTCTCTCTCTCTCTCTCTCTCTCTCTCTCTCTCTCTCTCTCTCTCTCTCTCTCTCTCTCTCTCTCTCTCTCTCTCTCTCTCTCTCTCTCTCTCTCTCCTTCCTATCT
Organism: Scylla paramamosain; assembly: GCF_035594125.1. NCBI lineage: Eukaryota > Metazoa > Arthropoda > Malacostraca > Decapoda > Portunidae > Scylla > Scylla paramamosain. The sequence continues at coordinate 25,023,618 of NC_087157.1, forward strand.
TTCCTTCCATTCTTTTCTTCCCCCTCCCTCCATCACCACGTGCCTTCTTTACCCTTCCCTCATTGGTACCCAGGGACCTTCTTGCTCCCACTCTTCTCTTTTTCTGCGAGGGATGGTCCACTTGAGCGCCCGCGGGAGGCCGGAGTACACATGGACAGACTGATAGACGGGTGGGAGAAGAAAGGAAGGAAATGAAAGTCAGGCCAGGCGGACCGTAGACACACACACACACACACACACACACACACACACACACACACACACACACACACACACACACACACACACACACACACACACACACACACAGATACACACATGCACGTACATCCACACAGGTTTTTTTTCCCTCCCTCATTCAGTCTTTTGTAATATTTCGAAAAATTTGTCGTGTTCATGTAAGATAAATGTGTCAGTTGAATAGAAAATTGGGGCGTGATTGTTCCCGTGAATCGATCAGGAAAGAGAGAGAGAGAGAGAGAGAGAGAGAGAGAGAGAGAGAGAGAGAGAGAGAGAGAGAGAGAGAGAGAGAGAGAGAGAGAGAGAGAGAGAGAAATTGTAGGGGGGAGGAATATAGAACACGCGCAACTATGTGAAAATTGAAAAATGTCATATGCAGGTTTTAATTTTTCATCCGTTTTAAATTTGTATGGACAACCAGATGGATTTTAAAGGTTAGTGTGTGTGTGAGTGAGTGTGTGCTTGTGTGTGTGTGTGTGTGTGTGTGTGTGTGTGTGTGTGTGTGTGTGTGTGTGTGTGTGTGTGTGTGTTTTGGGTGTGTCTACTATTCTCTCTCTCTCTCTCTCTCTCTCTCTCTCTCTCTCTCTCTCTCTCTCTCTCTCTCTCTCTCTCTCTCTCTCTCTCTCTCTCTCTCTCTCTCTCTCTCTCTCTCTCTCTCCCTCCCTCCCTCCCTCCCTCCCTCCCTCCCTCCCCTAACACACACACACACACACACACACACACACACACACACACACACACACACACACACACACACACACACACACACACACACACACACACACACACACACACACACACACACACACACACACACACACACACACACACACACACACACACACACACACACACACACAGACAGACAATACAATACCAAATCAAAATCAGAGAGAGAGAGAGAGAGAGAGAGAGAGAGAGAGAGAGAGAGAGAGAGAGAGAGAGAGAGAGAGAGAGAGAGAGAGAGAGAGAGAGAGAGAGAGATGGGCCGATCTAAGTGAACAAGTGAACTCGATTGTGTTTTTCTAATCCTCTAGTTCTTCTCTATTCGTTTTTTTCCCTCTGCGTAGGGCCTCAGGCATTCAGCGGGTGAAAAGCGGGGCTGAGGGGAGGGTAATGGGGCGTTCAGGGCTGAGGGGAAGCTCGGGCGGGGGCGTGAGGAGCGTGGAGGAGCGCGGGAGGCAGTGTTGCAAAGGAAGAAGGAAATAAAAAAAGAATCTTGTGTGTTTGGTGGCTTGAAGGAAAATAATGTGCTTTTCTTGTGGTTGTTTTATTATTACTTTTTTTTTTTTTGCGATGTTTGTGTTTGTTTGTTGACCGATTGATTAATTTGTTATACTGAATGATTTTGATGAATTGTGTCGCAGAGAAAGAGGGGTAAAAAATTTTTTTGTTAATTTGGTGACTTGCAGGAAGAAATCTGGTTTGCTTGTGGTTGTTTTGGTGATTTTTTTTTGTTTTGTGTGTGTGCTGCGTGTGTTTAGCGGTTGGTCGACTGATTCTTTTTATATTAATTGGTTTCGAAGTGTTGAGTGTTACATAGGAGATGGGGGAAAAATTCTGGTGTGTTTCGTGGCTTAAAGGAAAAAAAAAATGTTTTGCCTGTAGTTGTTTTGGTGTTTTGGTGGTGATGGGTTTGTTGTTCCTTGTGTTTACTTGTTGACTGATTATTTGATTGATTGGTTGATTGTTTTTATTCACTGATTTGATTAGTTGATTTTATGATATATTTGCTTTACTTTTTTCTTCCTCTCCTTC
>NC_087157.1:25033115-25038115 GCF_035594125.1 Scylla paramamosain
AGAGAGAGAGAGAGAGAGAGAGAGAGAGAGAGAGAGAGAGAGAGAGAGAGAGAGAGAGAGAGAGAGAGAGAGAGAGAGAGAGAGAGAGAGAGAGAGAGAGAGAGTATAGCATTGTAGTGAATTTCTCTCTCTCTCTCTCTCTCTCTCTCTCTCTCTCTCTCTCTCTCTCTCTCTCTCTCTCTCTCTCTCTCTCTCTCTCTCTTCATTCGTATATTGAATCAAATGTTTTCAGTTCTTTTTGGCATGTTTATTAAGTTAATCTGCATGCATTTGAATAGTGTATGAAACATTTATTTAGTAGCGTGTGTAAGAGAGAGAGAGAGAGAGAGAGAGAGAGAGAGAGAGAGAGAGAGAGAGAGAGAGAGAGAGAGAGAGAGACGTGTACAAAGTGTTTAAGAGAATAAAATAATAACACACGAAGTAAAATGATAATCTTATCTAAAAACTGAGTTAAAATCTTTGAAAGTGGCTAAAAAGATCACAAACATAGCTTCTCCTTCTCTCTCTCTCTCTCTCTCTCTCTCTCTCTCTCTCTCTCTCTCTCTCTCTCTCTCTCTCTCTCTCTCTCTCTCTCTCTCTCTCTCTCTCTCTCTCTATCTCAATCTCTCTTTCCCTCCCCCCTCACCTGTTCCCCTTATCCCTTCCCCTTTTCCTCCCTTCTCCTGTACCACTCACCAGAGGAAGCTGTTATATCTATCTATCTCTCTTTCCCTTCCCCCCACCTCTTCCCCTCACCCCCTTCCCTTTTCCTCCCCTCTCCTATACCGCTCACCAAAGGAAGCTGTTATAAGTCCATACGTTGTTGAAATTTCACGTTACAACCCCTCCCTTACTTTCCCCTTTCAATATCAAGACTACAGGTAACTAGAGGGGGGACGCCCCGTAAAGCAAGACGAGTTGTAGCCTTGGATCCAAATGTGTGTGTAATTTTTGAGGTGAAACGTTGAGGGCAATAGCTGTAGATTACAATACAGGGGGCCTTTTTTTCACTCCTTTTCTTTTCATTCCGTTTTGATTGTGTGTTGGAAGAAAAAGGTATGAGGATGTTGGGAATGATTATGGCTAGTAATGGGAGAAGGAGGAAGAGGAGGAGGAGGAGGAGGTGGAGGAGGAGGAGGAGGAGGAGGAGGGGGAGAAGGGGACTTAGTTACGCAAATCTTACTAAAAAGAAATGTGCAATTCTAGGTTTTATTGTGTGACTTTTTTGTGCTCATTGAGACTGGACATGATACAAAACTATTTCCTCCTCCTTTTCCTCCTCCTCCTCCTCCTTGTTCTTCTCCTCCTCCTCCACTCTTCGTCCGTCAGGTGGAGCCACGAAGGAAGGGGGTAAGAAAGGAGAACCAGGGAAGGAGTCAATGAAAAAGTGAGTGAGAGTAAGTAGTACCATTGTCTTTTATCAAGCTGTTGGCAGTCCTGGTGTGGAATTAATGTAATCTATTAATACTTCTAGCGGGTTATTTTTACCTGTGTTGTGTGTATGTAACTTATTCTTGCCTGTGTGTGTGTGTGTGTGTGTAGAGAGAGAGAGAGAGAGAGAGAGAGAGAGAGAGAGAGAGAGAGAGAGAGAGAGAGAGAGAGAGAGAGAGAGAGAGAGAGCACCTGTAAACGATAGTAAACAGGAGTGTGTGTGTGTGTGTGTGTGTGTGTGTGTGTGTGTGTGTGTGTGTGTGTGTGTGTGTGTGTGTGTGTGTGTATGGATGCCACCGCTGCCTCCCGATCAGCGTCAGTCCCTCATGCGGTTATTAATTTACACTCGTGATCGCCTCTATTTGTGCGTTAATCGCCGCTCCGTCAGTTGTGATTTATCGCCGTGATCGATTTCACGCGTGAGCGGCGGCGGGGCGTGTGGTGTGTGGCGGCGCGGCGTGAGAAGGAGAGAGGTGAGGGGAGGTGAGGTGAGGGGACGGATGGTGAGGGGAGGTGTGGAGCAGAGTGATGAGATGGAGTGTGATGTGGAGTGTGGTGCTTGTGGTGAAGTGTGTGGTTTTGCGTGTATTGAGTGTGATGTATGTAGTATGGTGTGATGTGCTGTAGTTTACTGTGGTGTGGTGTGGTGTAATGTCTGTTTGTAGAGTTGAGTGCATTGTGGTTAGCTGCATGCAGTTTGGTGGGTGTTGTGATGGTGTAGCATGGTCTGTGGCGGTGAGGGTGTGTGATTGTGCACAGTGATGCAGTGATAGGTAGTGATGCCTAGCGCGCCTAGTAATGGTGTAGGAATGGTGTGGTGATGTTGCGGTGTGACAAACAGTGGTGTAGCAATCGGTGGTGTAGGGCAGTGTGGCGAGGCATGGCGGGTGGTGGTGGTGTGGTGGAGTGTGGTGAGGGATGGTTGTGTATAGTGTGATAAGGAATGGTGGTGTGGAGGAGTGTGGTGAGGGGTGGTGGTGTGGAGGAGTGTGGTGAGGGGTGGTGGTGTGGAGGAGTGTTGTGAGGGGTGGTAGTGTGGTGGATTGTGGTGAGGGGTGGTGGTGTGGTGGAGTGTGGTAAGGGGTAGTGGTGTGGTGGAGTGTGGTGAGGGTTGGTGTGGCGAGGATTGGTGGGCGTTGGATGAGCTACATCACTCACAGTTTTATGAATGTGGTCATCTCGTGTGATAAATTATATTACGGTAATTGAAAATTTAGTTACCACTTCTGTTGCACACGTGTGAATAATAATGATAATGGCAATAATGATAATAATGGTAATAATATTTACAAGAATAATATCCATGCTATAAATTGTCTCTGTAGCACTACAACCAAGATCAACAACAAGAGGAGGAAGAGGAGGAGAAGGAGGAGGAGGAAGAGGAGGAGGAGGAGGGAAAGGAGGAGGAGGATGGCGGCTTATCAGTCATGCAAGTATAGCTGTTGACTCGTGAAATGACTTCATGCATTGTCGATCAGGCGTCCTCGTCTCTAATTACTCGAAGACTTCTCCTCTTCCACCCTTCCTGCTTCCCCCCAAAACCTTTTTTATAATGTGTGTGTGTGTGTGTGTGTGTGTGTGTGTGTGTGTGTGTGTGTGTGTGTGTGTTGCTATATTCGGTATACGAGAGTGTTTCATTTACTCATCTTGTTATCGTATTGACCTTTATGTTGTGCTGCTCAAGTCTGACTCAGGTACAACAATGACTTGAAAGGGAAGGGAAAGTCTTGGAGTAAAAATACAACAAAAGCTGTATAAAAGGTCGCCTTTTTTACGTCTTGTTATTCCTAGAAAGAGACAAGAGACGACTTACTTATTCCTCCTCCTCCTCCTGTATCCTTGCTTTGTATCATCATCATCATCATCACCATCATCATCATCATCACCATCATCATCATCATCATCATCATCATCATCATCATCATCATCTTCCCTTCCGCCTCATTTCTTTCTTCGACTCCGCTCTCTCATCTCCTCCAACTACGTATTATTTTCCTCCTCCTCCTCATCCTCCTCCTCCTCCTCCTCCTCCTCCTCCTCCTCCTCCTCCTCCTCCTCCTCCTCCTCCTCCTCCTCCTCCTCCTCTACCACTACCATCACTACTGCCACCACCACCACCACCACCACCACCACCACCACCACCACCTTTCTTCTTCCCAAACTTTCCTCTCCCCCTCCCTGCCATGTCCTACCCATTTCCTCTCCACTACTTCCTTACCCTTCTCTTCCTCAATCTTCCATCACAAACACACACACACACACACACACACACACACACACACACACACACACACACACACACACACACACACACACACACACACACACACACACACACACACACACACACACACACCACCTCGGGCTCCCTTTTACCGCGTTTTCTCAACTGGTAGATTAAACAAAGGAAAGTTAAACAGACAGAACGCAATAGGAGAGCTTCTAAAACATTCATTGCCAACCTTCAACCGAGATCCATTTCGGTACGCCGGGCCAAGAGGGTGTCCTGAAGGAGACGCTGAAGGTGTTCCCGCCCTCCGCTTCCCTTCAGAGTCTCGCCTTTATTAGCTCGGTCGGTTCCTCAGCTCCTTGTTGCCCAAGGTTTTTAGATTACCCGGGTCAACATTACTGGAAAATAATCAAACATTTACCCCGTCGATTTGTCAAACATTGTCAGTTATAAAATAGCCTGAGGAATAAAGGAGGACGAGGAGGAGAAAGCGAAGAAGGAGAAGGAAAAAAAGGAGGACGAGGAGGAGGTAAAGGAAGAAGAAGAAAAGGGAAAGGAAGAGGAGGAGGAAGATGCAGTAAGAGACCACAAGGAAAATATTTTGTAATCATTAACTAACTTGTAAGCTCTCTTTTACTTTTACATCCTAAGTTATCTTAAAAAAAAAATCAGATAATTCATCTTCGTTTCCTTTCTTATATTTAGTATGAATCGCGTACTAATACCACTTTATTTATTTTCTCATCCCTCTTCCCCATTCGTACTCATATTTGAGACGTTCTCGCTTCGTGTTGAGTTTTCACCTCTTCTTTCTCTCTTTCCCTTGCTCGCTTTGGTTTCCCCTTCGGTGGTAATAAGATATTCATTCATCTTGTGTGCCGGCGCGCGTGAGTCCGGAACACTCGTATGTTTTGTATGGGCCTCACAAAGCCGCCCAATCATCCCCCTGGAATAGAACGTGTCCATTTTTCTTTCTCGCTCATTCACTGCACCATCTGCTTTTGCTTCTCCCGAAAATGAGCGAGTCTTAGCTAGTGGATAGAGTCGTCTCTCTCTCTCTCTCTCTCTCTCTCTCTCTCTCTCTCTCTCTCTCTCTCTCTCTCTCTCTCTCTCTCTCTCTCTCTCTCTCTCTCTCTCTCTCTCTCTCTCTCTCTCTCCCTCCCTCGTCGCCTGAGGACAAGAGAGGGGAACAACACCTAATTAACTAGCTCGTTCCTTATTGAAATTGTCAACATCTTGATAATTGATGCCTCGCTTATGTACCTCCTTGTAAAGTAGGCTGGGGTGTGCCGGTGGTAGTGGTGGTGGTATTGGTGTTGGTGTGGGTGGTGGTGATTCTGCTGCTTCTACTTTTCCT
>NC_087157.1:25045615-25060615 GCF_035594125.1 Scylla paramamosain
AAGGAGGGGGAGGGAGGCAGGAAAAGAGTGAGAAACAGAGGAAGGCAAGATGAGTGGAAGGGATTGAGAGGAGATAAAAATAATGGGGACAAAGAATAAAGAATCGGATGAAAAATTAGCTACGGGGCGAAAAGAAAAGGGATCATTCTTTTTGAGGTGCTAAAGAAAACGGGGAAAGGGGAAAAAATAGAACACGGGAACTAGGAAAGAACAGGAATAATGCTTGCGTCGGGAGGGGAGAAAAGGGAATCTAATGAAGAAGAAACTGAATAACCTGGAAAATGCTGGAAGGTCAGGTGGGCGAGGGATCAGAGGAGACGACGAGGAAGAGGAGGAGTAGGAGGAGGAGGAGGAGGAGGGTAAGAAAAATGTTGAATAATAAAGAAAGACTCGGAAAGAATGACGTTACCCAAGAAGCAAAGTTATATAATTTTCTCCCCCTCTCTCGTTTTCTTCATCATTCTTGCGTTCTTTTCTCTTCCCTTTTTTTCTTATTTCTTCTTTCCTTCACCTCTCCCCTCCTCTTACTGTTCACCTTGCCTCCTCCTCCTCCTCCTCCTCCTCCTCTAGCCTTCCGATGCTTCGCCTTCATCTGTTCTTCATTGTCATTCTCCTGTGGTTCTTTTGCCCACTTCTTCACTTCTTCATTTCTTCAGTTTTCTTCCTCTCCTGTTGTTTTTTATTACATTTTTTTTATCCTTTGTGTGTGTTATTTTAGATTATTAGGTGGTGGAATTTGTATGTAACAGACAGCCTCGTCACAGGTAACAGGTATGATGCTACTTGTTATTTCTTTCTGTTGGCTCATTGTCATCATCATCTGTAGTAGGAGGAGTATCATCATTAGTTTATTTTTTATTCGCATCTATACCCGTCGTTCTTGGTTTTTCTTCTGCTCTCTCCCTTTATATCCTGTTTTCCCTCCTCCTCCTCCTCCACCTATCCTCCTCCTCCTCCTCCTCCCCCTCCTTCTCCTTCTCCTCCTCCTCCTCCACCAGCTGTCGTAGCTTCACGCGCCCGACACCAGCTGGCTCCTCTCTGGACTCAGGAAAACTTCTCTCTCACTGAAAGGGCAGATTCTGGTCCGGATATATTCTCTCTCTCTCTCTCTCTCTCTCTCTCTCTCTCTCTCTCTCTCTCTCTCTCTCTCTCTCTCTCTCTTGCATAACGGTTGTTTTCTCTTTTCTGTGAACTTGCTTAAAGGAATACGAGTATAGTGGCAAGAGGTGTTTTATATGTGTGTGTGTATATATATATATATATATATATATATATATATATATATATATATATATATATATATATATACGAGTATATATATTTATATATATATATATATATATATATATATATATATATATATATATATATATATATATATATATATATATATATATATATATATATATATATATATATATATTGGTGTATCTGTTGTTGTTTTCGTTTGCTTCTTCTTCTTCTTCATCTTCTCCTTCAGGCCAACAGAAGGGGGAGGAGAAGGACGAGGAGGGAAAGGGGAAAGGAGAAGAGGGGGAGGGGCTGAAGTTTATTAGGTTCCTCTCGAACGTGAAAAGTTTCGCTCTATACAGTTTTGGGAAGTTGTGAAAAATGGAGTGCTGTTAATTTTAATATTCATGGATACCTCTCTCTCTCTCTCTCTCTCTCTCTCTCTCTCTCTCTCTCTCTCTCTCTCTCTCTCTCTCTCTCTCTCTCTCGCTCTCTCAAAAGGGACGAGAAAGGAGAAATAGGTCGAGCAGAAGATTTGGAAAGAATAAAAGGAAATAAAAGCAGGAGAAAGAGGAGGAGGAGGTGGAGAATGGAAAGAGTGAGAATGAGTATAAGAAGAGGAAAGAACTGGAGCAAGAATGCGGAGGAGGAGGAGGAGGAGGAGGAGGAGGAGGAGGAGGAGGTGGAGGAGGGGGAGGAGGAAGAGGAGCAAGAGGGGGACAGAGAGAAGAAAAGAAAAAAAAAAGAAATGTAAACGAAAGCGTTCTGATAGTGTGCTAGAGAGAGAGAGAGAGAGAGAGAGAGAGAGAGAGAGAGAGAGAGAGAGAGAGAGAGAGAGAGAGAGATGTATATTACCAGATCTAAAGTAAAATATAATAAGACATAGAACTTATCAAAAACAAAGACAACACATACTAAAATACGGAAACACACAAATAAACACATAAACCCATACACTGACACCACCAAACCCACCACAACCACCACCACCACCACCATCACCACCACCACCACCACCTGTACAACCTCTTGCTTGAGTTAGGAGATGTGAACGAGGACAGTAAGGCACGGTAACTTCCCCAACTTTTCCTAACTTAGCCCCTTCATGTACGAGTATATACGTACGTTTTGTTTCCTTACGCGCCCCTCCTCCTCCTCCTCCGCCTCCTCCTCCGTCATCTGGCAGGGTCCGTCCGGTGGCAGGTGGCGGCAAAATCCAAGGCAAAGACGATATTATTCCCTGAGAACAGAGGCATCATCCGGGACAGAGAGAGAGAGAGAGAGAGAGAGAGAGAGAGAGAGAGAGAGAGAGAGAGAGAGAGAGAGAGAGAGAGAGTTTAATGGGAAAACCAAGCGTGTAACGTAAAAAAACTGAACGTGAGAGGAAGAATGGAAGGGAGCGAGAGAGAGGGAGATGTGAACAGGGGATTAGAGAGAGAGAGAGAGAGAGAGAGAGAGAGAGAGAGAGAGAGAGAGAGAGAGAGAGAGAGAGAGAGAGAGAGAGAGAGAGAGAGAATTATAATGTACAAAGATGTGAAAAAAATAGATCAATGAATATAAAAGTTGAAAAATTAATAATAAACTAACAAAAAAAAAAAAAAACAATTATCAATGAACAACAAAAAAAAACTCACATCTTGCACCACTGACTTATCTCTCTTTATAATAAAAAAAAGTAAAAAAAAGTAAAAACCAAACACCTCATATTTACCCTTCCTATTCCTGGTTATCCTTTCCCTTCCTCTTTCCCTTCCCTTATCTCCTCCCTGCATGTCCCCTCCGGTCCTCCTATTCCCTCTGCTACCAATCGTTGTCTGTATCTCTTCCCACTCTCATTCTCCCTCTATCTCTCTCCCCCTTCAAGTATTCCAGTCGATGTTGGTATTTCATTATCAGAATTTGCTGTTTAAACATTAAAATGTGCACTCTTTCTGGTGGCCGGGCGGGCGACGGGCCAACATGGGGCTGAGCCAGACAGGAGACTGAAAGTAAACTGGAAAAAATGCTGGAAAATACGTAAGGGAGGAAACAAAAATAAGATCGAGTGGAGGTTTGTTGGAAAGGTGTATTTGTCGATTGATTTAGTCTTTATCATGACTCGACTTCGATTTATGCTGGTGTGGTCTAGTTTTCTATTTTTTTTTTTTTTCCGTGTTTTTATTTTTATTATTTTTTTTAATTCATCTGTTGCCTTTTTTGCCAGTTACTAGTTACGTTTATGTTTTTCTTCTAGTTAAAATGTGTGTGTGTGTGTGTATGTGTGTGTGTGTGTGTGTATGTGTGTGTGTGTGTGTGTGTGTGTGTGTGTGTTTGTGTGTGTGCCTGTGCAAATTTCCTTTTTTTTTTGCATCCGTTTGTTTGCGTGTTTGGGATTGTTTTTGTGGCGTCCTCTTGTGCAAGCATTATATATTTTTCGTTTATCTCATTCGCCTCTAGTATTTTCTGTGCTGGTTCGTGTTTAATCACATTTTCCCTGGCTGATATATTTGTGTTTTTATTTACGTGAGAGTTTTACTTCCCACGGTATTTTTTTGTGCTATTTTTAACTTCCCTTACCTACATTTTGAGTTTATTTTATTTTTTTTATATTTTTCACCTTCATTTGACAATTTTACTTCTATTTTACATTTTTCTTTATATCTTCAGGTACATTTTCAACTTAATTTTTATTTACCTTCACCTACCCACATTTAAGAATTATTCATATTTTCTTTACTTGTATTTTAACCTTATCTCTGGCATTGTTTCTGTTCATCCACGATTCTTAGATAATAATGCTGCGCATCACACCGAGTTCAATTTTTCTACGTGATGTCAATAAAGAAATTTAAAAACGCTTAATATTTAGTCATGTCATCCGTCTTTTTTTTTTTATTAAACTGCCACACGATGGATTATATTATTTTTATATGAATTCGATAGAAAAAAAAGATTCATTGTCACGTCATTCCACCACAGTTTTTATTACCAAAGTGAATTCTGATATTTGGTATCGTAATAAACAATAATAAGAAAACTGTAAGTAACTTTGAACTCTACATTATTTATAAAGTCAGCCCGAAAAAAAAAGGAAGAAAAACAAATACGTGTATATTCACTCAGGTCATTCATCATTTTCAGTCTCGCAAATTCGGTGAAAAATATTGGTGTCGTGAGGAATGAGAGGCAAAAAACAATACGTAGGTTAACGGGGACGCAGCAGCCTTGCCTCACCCACCGCGCCTCCGCCACAGGTAAGCCCCGCGCCGCACAGATTGACAGGTGTAGGGATTGGCAGGTGTGGGGAATGGCAGGTGCAGAAGTGGGACTCGAATCTGTTATAAAGTATCTTTCAATCTCCCTACCTCGCTCACACACAAACTAACCGTGACCCAGATCGCTAAAACACACACACACACACACACACACACACACACACACACACACACACACACACACACACACACACACACACACACACACACACACACACACACACACACACACACACACACACACACACACACACACACACACACACACACACACTCTCTCTCTCTCTCTCTCTCTCTCTCTCTCTCTCTCTCTCTCTCTCTCTCTCTCTCTCTCTCTCTCTCTCTCTCTCTCTCTCTCTCTCTCTCTCTCTCTCTCTCTCTCTCTCTCTCTCTCTCTCTCTCTCTCTGTCAGTTATTATTCATGGTTCATCACTGGATTTATTTGCTTCTTTCATATTTAACGTTTTCATGAATAAAGAAAAGGTTATGCGTCAATATTTAGAATCACCTTAACCTATCATGTAACATTCACTAACTGAGAGGGTGAGAAGCGCATCAAATATAAAATAAGTACACTGGGCTCAAGATTCAAGGTGATTGCTGCTGGGAGTGTGTTTGTTGTACTCGTACTTATCTCAAGCGCGTATTAAACAGTTTTCCTTTTACATAATACGTGATTTTTATCCTTAACTCATTTTTTCGCCTTAACTTTTCTCTAATGAAGCGACGCGTTTCGAAACAAGGCATTCGTTCATCGCTGCTTTTCGTGTTTAGGGATCGAAGGGTTGTGTTGATGCTGCATAAACGAGACACTGCAGCTGGCGTCTCTGCTTACGTAACAAGGGTGGTGTCCGCGTGGGAATGTTCTCACCATAACACCAACTCAACACCATTCATCACCGCCTCTATAAAAGAACCTCATTCAGGGATCTCTGATGAAACCTTCCTAACACAGACAGCTCTTCACATGATATGCTTTCTTTCCTTACACATACACACATTGGTACACACTCCTGCATTGTATGGGGATGAAAGAACAGAGTAACATGAACTCTTGAGAAAAGAATTTGTAAACTTTTCATCTCGTTTTCGTCGTGCCAGGCCGCGGCTTCACTTTAAAGGCCCTTATGTAGTAGAGTAAACAGTGAGTATCAGTCAACCAGATTAAGATATAAGACAAGTTACGCCAGGAATGCCTTAAGTAGACTGTGCAGAATTGAGAGATACGTAATGGAAAGGGGAAGGGAGAACCAGGGTCTTTGTGTAGCAGTGAAACAATAGAGGGTGATGATGAAACAATGTGCCTCTCACCCCGCAAGATTCCACGTCATTCAAATGGATAATGTTTCCCTCCGCCCGTAGCACCCGACCTGCTGAGGTTGTCACGGGAATACATCCGTCACACCTTGCTAATTATTCCCACACCTGCACCAGTGAGGGGAGCGCACGTAACTGATGGCTGGTGTTTGTGACGCGTCTCGTCTGTCAGGAGGGGCTGTGTTTGTGTGTTCTTCCTCCCTCACGGTGTTCAGCGCTCCGTACTCTTGAGACTTGTTATCTTAAACATCGGCTCTTTCACCACGACTGTTTTCAAAGGCCACAGAGATGATTAGCTGGGTTTTCAAGAGTGTTTCTCTCTTGAATAATGTAGATTTTTTTTTATTTGCTACTAGAATCGTAAAACCAACCTTAAAAACCAATGTAACTTCCAACTAGATCCTTTTGAATGTCGTGGAGGTGCGGCGCAGAAGTGTTTCAGAATATGGTTCTATGTGTGTCTGCCGCCGCACACTCACGCTTAAGTATTGCACCTCCTTTGTAGTTACAGATTGATATGGTGAACCCAATGAATAATGGACTCCGCAAGTAGCATAAGTAAATCTATAAATATTGGTTATGATGATTTTGGAAATACTTATCAGTGGGGCTTCATACATGAATCAGTTTTAACATCCACGAGTCGTTTTTAGTCGTTTTTGTGTGTGAGTGGAGGGACTTGCACTACAGTCTTGAGAATTACGTGCTATGGTGGTGACTGACAGCTACATTCTCTCGGTGAAACGTTAAAGCTCAGGTAATTGTATAGTGTGTGTGTGTGTGTGTGTGTGTGTGTGTGTGTGTGTGTGTGTGTGTGTTTATGTTTACACAGGTTAATATTATAAACAAGTTATGTAAGAAGGAGAATATAAGAAGGAAGGAGGGAAGGATGTGGGAGTGGGTAGTTACTGCGAGCGACAAAGAGTAACACAACAAGGCAGCGGCGGGTGGGCTGGGCTGGAAGGAGGGCTGAGCGTTCCCTCCCTTCCTCTCTCTTCCTTTGTCCATGATGAGTAGGTTAGGATGGGAGAAAGGAACACACGCCTTGCCTTCCGCACACCTTTCCCCAGCACCACTTTTGACGAGATGATTGAAGAGTGAAAGAGATGACGCGGACAATAAAGGGAGCAGTGGAATTATTCTCGGTAGCTCTAATATTGAGTGTTCAAACATTGCTGTCAAGAGAGACGCAGCTGTGAAAGGTAATTAATGGAAATATGAATGAAAAAACTTAGTATCTTATTGTATAATGCCGTAGAAATTTTATAATGGGTATTAATCAGGAACATAACACTGCAAGGCCACCCAGCAGAAGAAATAAAAATGGATCTTAACGCTCACTTCACAAAGAGGAAAAAGTAAGGAAGGTTGCCTCACGCATCTCAGGGACGGACAAACATCCTTTACTACGAATGTTGGGGCGGGAACGTTCAATTCCAGGGTGAAGTGGCTGGTGCTCAACCCAGCCAGGTGTTCATTGCGTGTTCCAGGAAGCCCGATGATCCGGATTGTGTGTGTGTGTGTGGGGGGGGGGGGGGGAGATGAGGCTGGCGCTAGCACTGTTCCGGAAAACAAGTTATTTACACATCACAAGCTTACGTAGTTGTTAAGGGCACGGCAGTCAGGCCAGAGAAAGAGTGCACCTCACTACTTCACACTTATTCACTGGACACCAAACAAGACTTGATATCATGGAAAATCTGAACTCTTTGGGTTAAGTAACAGTGAAAAGCAAAAAAAAAAAAAAAAAAGAATCAAACACAGAAGGTTTATGTAGTCAAAAGAAAAAGTGTATCACCGCTACTTTACTCTTATTCATTGGGCACGAAATAATACGTAATGCCATGAGAAATTTGAGCTTTTTGTGTCAAAGAAAGTCGAGGACCTAAACACTGGAACGTTACACAGTTGTTAGTCACGGAAGTCAGCGGTCAGGCAACAGTATACCTTTATTCTTTACTCTTACTCACTGGAGTTAAACTAATACATAACGCCATGCCAAATTTAAACTTTTTTATAATAAAGGCCGGAAAAATCCAAATACCAGGGGTCATGTAATTGTTAAAAGACTCGGAGGGCAAAGAGTATATATCCACTACTTTATTTGTATTCTCAGAAAACAAAGTAACACATAATACCATGCAAAAATTTTAGTCTTGTATATTAAAGAAAGGCGAAAAAAAAAGGTTTTTGAAATACTAGAGCGCTAGAAACACTAGAAACACTAGATCAGAGACTCGGATGGTAAAGAGAACACCTCCACTACTTTACTTTTACTCACAGAGACAAAATAATATGGAATGTCATGCAGAATTTGAACAATGTGATCGTTCAGTATTTAATAATGAAAAACCATTACAAAAAACAAAAGCTCAAGTAATTGCTAGGACAAACATAAAACACTTCCACTGCTTCACTCTTCCAGATAACAAAATAATCCCTAACATCACAAAAAAAAAAAAAAAAACATTAAACACACGCAGAAAAAACACTTTTTTATAACTCAATACTAGTTTTAACCTCCCAACATTTAATAAACACAAAAAACCTTATATTTCATAACCAAAGCCTCCAAACACATAAAACAAACCCAAAACACTTAAATACCCCAATCGTTTCCACACTCACCTCACATCACCCAACCAATTAACATGACTTTCCTAAACTCACCAGTCGCTCCCTTGAGAAAGAGAGAGAGAGAGAGAGAGAGAGAGAGAGAGAGAGAGAGAGAGAGAGAGAGAGAGAGAGAGAGAGAGAGAGAGAGAGAGAGAGAGAGAGAGAGAGAGAGACTCAAAGACAGACAGAGGAGATACTCGTACATAGCCAGGCGGAGATAGCATCAGGTGACCGCTTGGGAGAGGAAGAGAGAGGAAGGGGGAGTGATGCACCTAATACCTGAGAATCCATTAATAGCCGGCACAGTCATGGGAGATTATACCTGTCCTGCGTAATGAGCTTCCGCCAGGCATTATGTCTCGGCTGTCGCGGTGCCGACGACGAGGAGGAGGAGGAGGAGGAGGAGGAGGAGGTCGTGAAATGGAGTAAGAGGAAGGCTGATGCAAATGAAGGGAAATAGAGGAAGAGGATGTGAAGGAAGGCGGAAAGCAGACGCAGGGAAAGGTAATATGAAGATGCATAATATTAAAGAAGGGGACCAGTTGGAGGAGTAGGAGAAGGAGGAGGAGGTGGAGGGGGAGGAGGAAGTGGAGGAGATGCATATTGGGAATGAAAGGAATGAGAGAGAGAGAGAGAGAGAGAGAGAGAGAGAGAGAGAGAGAGAGAGAGAGAGAGAGAGAGAGAGAGAGAGAGAGAGTTGCAGTTTTCAGTGGACAATGTGCACGCACACACACACACACACACACACACACACACACACACACACACACACACACACACACACACACACACACACACACACACACACACACACTTCACAGAAAAAAGATCACAATCCTTTCCCGAAAATTATAAAACACGTGCCAAGAAATCGAAATTTCACGTTTATTTCGATCAGGAAAGAGATGAAATTTAAACGTGATAATCTCTCTCTCTCTCTCTCTCTCTCTCTCTCTCTCTCTCTCTCTCTCTCTCTCTCTCTCTCTCTCTCTCTCTCTCTCTCTCTCTCTCTCTCTCTCTCTCTCTCTCTCTCTCGCGCGTGACCTCAATTTACCTTCCTCAGAAACTCTTCCTGGAGTTGCACCTCCTTATTGAAAAGAGGGTTAGTCTTGCCCCCATTCTCCCTCTCCCTCTCCCTCTCCCTTCCTTTCCATGACAGGTATTAAATCATTTATTGCTCTTTGCTCCCTCGCTTTTAAAATCTCAATTACATTTTTGCTTCTCGTTCGAATCACACCTGAAGTAACACCTGTTTTATTACGATTCTTTTTCTTGTTTCTTGATGAATATGAGAGATTTGAAAGCACTTTGTTCCCCGTATGACTTTTATATTGACTTAGAATTAACTTCGGTGTCACGCACTGAGGCACGTCTCTTTAATTACGCGTTTGTTTATCAAGATAAATGCGATGATAATGAGGAATAGGGAAGATGCGTGATAAAGAAGAGATAGAACGGAGAAAGAGATACAACTGGAAAGTTAAGAGGGTAAAGGTTGGGGATGAGAAGAGAGGGAGGAGGAGGTGAAGAGAAGAATTATGATAAGAAAAGAACATAGATTGAAAGCAAAGGAAGTGGAAAAATAAGAAGAGGGGGAATATAATGAGGCAGAGGGCAACGAAACAGGAAAGAATAATGAATAAAAAAATGAAAAAAAGAGGAGGAAGGAAGAAGTGGAGGCAAAGGAGGAGAAAGGAGACAAGAAAAGGGGGAAAGGAAGGAGAGAATACAATGGATTAAAAAAAGAAGAGGGATTAAAATGCTGAAAGGGGGAGAGAGGAAAAGTGAGTCACCATACTGGGAATAGTTCATGTGGGCGAACGTATAAAGAAAAGTGAAAAAAAAAAAAAATCAATAAAAAAAAAGTGAAAAGTGATCAGTGTTAAATATAGGGAAAAAAATATGGAGGAAAACTGGAGGAAAACAAATGCTGTCCAAGTGAAAAGAAAAAAAAAAAAAAACAGGCAGAATCAAGAGACATGTAAAAACAACAATAGCAGCAGCAACAACAACAACAGTAACAAGAAGAACAGCAGCAGCAACAATAAAAACAGCAACAGCAACAACAACAAAAGTAGCAATAAAAATCTCAGTTTCATCTTGTCATAAAAAATGGACTCGACAGAGAGAGAGAGAGAGAGAGAGAGAGAGAGAGAGAGAGAGAGAGAGAGAGAGAGAGAGAGAGAGAGAGAGAGAGAGAGAGAACAAAAGATGTAATACAATAATAACAAGTAAAATATTGATAAAGATATGAATAAAAAGTAATTCCTTCACTGATTTCTATCCAGTATGTTTGTATAATTCAGTTCTCTCAGCACAGTAAAAGAGAATAATCAAGGAAAGGAAGGAGGCATGGAGAGTAAGCAAGGAAGGAAGGTAGAGATAGAGGAAAGGAAATGACATACAAGTGAGATTGAAGACCTACACCAATCCATCTTTTTCATCTAGATTTTGTTAACCCGTGAGCATCTGAGAGAAAAAAAAAAGAATAGGGAAGACAGAAACGGCAGGAATGGAGTGAGGTGAAGATGAGGGAAGTAGAAGGGTGAAGAATGGGAATCAAAAAGTCATTATATATATATATATATATATATATATATATATATATATATATATATATATATATATATATATATATATATATATATATATATATATATATATATATATAATTTTTTTTTTCATAACCAGGGATTTAGGAAGAATTTTTATTTGTTTGTTTATTTACTTTTTTTTTTCTGGTGGGGGGGGTGTTCGGTGTATGAGTGTGAAGGAAACCGGTTAAGGGCACAAAATAGGAAAAAAAGAATATTTGTTATTTGGCCGCTCCTAGAAAAAAAAAAAAAAAAGGTAATCAGAAAAGAGAGTGTAGGATTATTCTGATATTTTGCTTGATTGTTCGTTTGATTGCTGTTAATCCATGGCCTTATAATGACAGCCACACATTTCACTTAATTTGGCAAACTCTAGATGATTTAAAAAAAAGAAAGATAGAACTACAGACACTAAAATTTACTAAACAGTCATTGATGTCTGAAAATTTGATCCAAAAGTTGTATAAGGAATTTTAATAAATTTCACAAGCCATGGCAGAGTAAAAGATTAATATTTGATACTCGAATATTTTTCAGGTCTATTCCTTACCGCGAAGCAGACTCGCTATTCTAGGCAGCCACCAATCAGAGTTCGAGGTAAATTTTTCATCCAATGACTTGCTCTCAGAAATTCAATATTACCGCCAACAATAAGAACTGCGAGTGAAATGGTAGAGGGAAGGTAGAGAAATTTTAAATAGATAGTTATATATAGAGAGGGACATTCTAAAACACAAAAAGTATTTATAAGATTCTGCATATGCAGATTAGATACATATTAAATACAGATAGATAGTGAGTTATAGATAGAGATATATATTTTAAAACACAAATAAATAGTTATATTTAGAAGGACACCTTAAGATACAAATGAATAGTTACATGAAGCTGCATATTGGGGAAAGAAGAAAAATTTTTGCTTGTATCACGCACAACATCAATGTGTTATTGGTTTGTGTTCTGACTTGTATATGAATTGTAAAGTTGTGTTAAAGGGTATTTAAGGTTAATCTAATGCAAAACTAAGTATTAGTTATTAAAATGAATAAAAGAGTGACGAAAAGATAGCGAAATGAGTATAGCTTTTGTTTCTGACGTACCGAGCTGGGAACTAAACTCACTGCTTGGCCTCTCTCGAAGCCAGCAGTCGCTACCCACATGTCACCATGGCAACAGTCCTATTAAGACGTACTCTTGCCTCTCTAACGGTTGTCTGTTGTTAAATTCGCTCTGTTAAGAAGAATTTAGAAGCTCGGAACCACTGGATAATCCCAAGGAAGCTGTCTTAGCTACGAAAACATCGACTAGCAGCTGGCCTGGAACCCAATGATTGCAACTCACCACCACTCCCTGATGGCTCGAACCACAGCTAAGTTATCAGTTATTTATAATTATATTTAGCGATGCTTTCTGTGATTATGTTTTAGCTGGGAGACAATTAGGTGAGTAATAGGATCAAAAAGCTCCCATAAATGGAAACACGTACGAGTATCAACCGTGGAGGAAGGAAGTGGAAGGAATGGATGAAGAAAGGGAAACAGTACAGAGGTGTTGAAGTGAGAAAAGGTGGAAACTGCCTAGGGGAAACAACTGCATAAGCCTGCCTGTCACTTTCTGTGTAGCAGTGGTTAAGGGGGGAGGGGGAAGGGGGAGGAAAGTGATGAGTGTATGGGTGTAGAGTAAATAGTGTGGAAGTGAAGTGTGTGTGTGTGTGTGTGTGTGTGTGTGTGTGTGTGTGTGTGTGTGTGTGTGTGTAAGTGAAGTAGACAGCGCTTGGTTTACACACACACAAACACACACACACACACACACACACACACACACACACACACACACACACACACACACACACACACACACACACACACACACACACACACACACACACACAATGTAGGAAAGGAAATAAAGCTCTCCGTTCTGTAACATTTATTTATTTATTTATTTATTTATTTTGGAGTGGTCGCGCGTGTGTTGTGTATTTGTATATGTATGTATGTATGTATGTATGTATGTTTTAACGTATCATTGGTGGACGTGTTGCACCGCCCGTGACATTTTTCATTTGGGGATTACAGCCTGACATGACACGGGTACCTGGCCTGTCGTGGACATTACCTGCCAACCTGTGCATGGGTACACTAGGTAGACCTGGCCACGGATCTGCATACACACACACACACACACACACACACACACACACACACACACACACACACACACACACACACACACACACACACACACACACACACACACACACACCTTCTTTCGTCCTCTTCTTTTCTTTATTTCAGTATCTACCTCTCACTCCCTTTCTTCCTTCATCCGTTCCTCGTTTCATTCACTTTCCGTTCCCTTTCTTACCTTTATTCACCACATTTTCCTCCTCCTCCTCCTCCTCCTTACACACAAACACACGCATATACATATAATTGTTTGCATGTATAATTTATCCAGGGCCACACCTCTCCCACAAGTCTCTCTCTCTCTCTCTCTCTCTCTCTCTCTCTCTCTCTCTCTCTCTCTCTCTCTCTCTCTCTCTCTCTCTCTCTCTCTCTCTCTCTCTCTCTCTCTCTCTCTCTCTCTCTCTCCCCCCCCCTCAATGAGTAATGGATACGTTTGTTTTCCCTTCGCCGCCCAGGTTGGCTCAGGTGGGGAGGTTTAATTGCAGGTAAAGCCGAGTCGGCAGGTGGCACGCTAGCCTGCTGTAATGGGCGTGATAACGTAATGATAGTTATGATAATGATGGTGATGATACTAATGATACGCCTCATTATTCTTAGTATTAATCTTTTTCATTAGGATATTGTAATCTAAGGTTTGGTATTTGTCGTTTAATTGTAATAATTGTTTGTCTTTAGCTGTATTTCTGAATGCCTGTCTATATGAGTTTTTTTTTATCGTTTTGTCTTTTGTTTCCGTCTTTGTCTTTCTATCTATCTTTGTATAACTATCATCTATCTATCTGTGTCTGTCCGTCCCCGTCTGTCTGTCTGTCTGTGTCTGCCTTTGTCTATTTATCTATCTATTTATCTATCTGTTTTCCTACCTCTTATCTATCAGTCTATCTTTATCTCTGCCTTTCTATATGTTTCCGTGTTTCTGTCTGTCTGTCTGTCTGTCTGTCAGTGTGCTTGTATCAGTCCCTCTGTTTCTCTCTGTGTCTGCCTGTCTTTTCTATTCATTTACATATGTATATTCTTACATCTGTTAATCTACATTAGAATCTGGTTTATTGTCTGTCTGTCTGTTTCTCTGTCTGTCTGTCTGTCTCTTCTTTTCTATCTGTATCAGTATTTCTTCATCTGTATTTATTTATTTATCTATCAATATATGTATCTTGTATACTTTTGGTTCTAATTTCAGTGTGTGCAATGCTCGAGATCCCCTTGTCCCTCACCCTCGCGTGTGTCCCCCGCCTAATCCCTCCATGTCTTCCTTCTTTCTCATCCCAACCTTTTCCTTTTCTTTGATGTCGTTTTCTTACAAATTCCTTCGGGAGTTTCACTGAATTTTTATTTTTCGTATTGCAAATCTTTACGTTCCCTTCTGCCTATCTATCTGTCCGTTTGTGTCCATCTCGCCGGCTCGTCCTGTCCGTTTATCCCTTTTCCTGGTTGTCTCCCGTGCGTCCTGTCTGTTCTGATCCTTTTGCTTGGTTTTCTAAGGTTTGTTCGAATCTTCGGAAAGAGAGGCGGTGGGGAGTTGAAGATTTTATCATGAAAGCGAATAATGCAGTGTTTCATCCTTTCTTATTTAAAGGGAAAGTGTGGTGTGGTCTCTCTCTCTCTCTCTCTCTCTCTCTCTCTCTCTCTCTCTCTCTCTCTCTCTCTCTCTCTCTCTCTCTCTCTCTCTCTCTCTCTCTCTCTCTCTCTCTCTCTCTCTCTCTCTAAGATGGTGCATGCGATCAATTCTTCCACACACACACACACACACACACACACACACACACACACACACACACACACACACACACACACACACAC
>NC_087157.1:25065615-25078115 GCF_035594125.1 Scylla paramamosain
GCATTTTTTTTTTTTTTTTTTCCATTCCAGGGAGATTGTTCGAGAAAGTGTTGTTGTTTTTAGAAGCGGTGGTTGTGGTACAAGTATATAATGTCTGCGTAAACCTCGAAAGAGAAAGTGTTAGTAAAAGAGACACGACGATTTATTTCCTCACAGGAATCTTAAAAATTAATAGAGTTAAAATTCATGATAGAGTTAAAGAATGGGTAATAACATTAATTATAAATTGTGTCGGCTCGGTCTAAGGAAAGTATCTTACAAAGCCAAAAGTAAAAGATGAAATTAAATAATGCATTATTGATATTAAATATTTAGCATTGCCTCTAAAAAATAAAATACAAAGAAAAAACAAACAAATAAATAGATAAAAAGATAGATAAATAAATAAATAATGAAAATATAGAGATGTTTAAAGCATCACAGGTAACATGAAGGAAAAAGCACTTAGTGTATTTATGGAGCGAATGTTAGTAGCAGAGTGAGTTTAATGGTTAGAGATTGGTTAGAGATCTTTGGGACCCACCTGGAGACCGGCTTGCCATTGGGGTGTCTGTTGTGGTGGTAGTGGTGGTAGTGGTGGTGGTGGTGGTGGTGGTGGTGGTGGTGAAGATGGTAGTGGTATTCACAGTGACAAAAAGAACATGAAAAAATGAATGTGTGGAATGTGTAGAAAAAGCTTTTTAAAATTTATCTTTACTTATTTCACTTTCTATATTCAGTGGTTTTCCCTTTCCTCATTCCGTCCGTTTTTCACAAAAATCCTTTTCCATAAATAAATCAGTATACATTTTTCCTTCCTCTCTATTCCGCCAAATTTGTCAGCCTCTTTGATCTCTCTCTCTCTCTCTCTCTCTCTCTCTCTCTCTCTCTCTCTCTCTCTCTCTCTCTCTCTCTCTCTCTCTCTCTCTCTCTCTCTCTCTCTCTCTCTCTCTCTCTCTCTCTCCCTCCCTCCCTCCACTTCTCGCTTTCTTTCACAATTTTACCAATCTTTCATCATTTTAAGGATATCCACTCTCTCATTCTTGTTTCTGTCTGTCTGTCTGTCTCTCCGTCTGTCTGTTTGTCTGCCTGTCTGTCTGTTTGCTTGTCTTTAGATGTACATACTCGGTTCTATCTGTTTCTGTTGCGTTGTGTTTCTGTTTACGTGTGGTTGTCTGTCAGTAGTCTTTCATTGTGTGTGTGTGTGTGTGTGTGTGTGTGTGTGTGTGTGTGTGTTGTGCGTGTGTGTTGTGTGTGTGTGTGCATGTGTCATTCATTCAGTCAGTCAGTCAGTCTTACCGTTTATCTGTCTTTTTGCCTCTCTCTCTCTCTCTCTCTCTCTCTCTCTCTCTCTCTCTCTCTCTCTCTCTCTCTCTCTCTCTCTCTCTCTCTCTCTCTCTCTCTCTCTCTCTCTCTCTCTCTCTCTCTCTCTCTCTCTTCTAAGCTCAAGTTTTCATAGGTATGATTATTTTTCTTTTCTTTGCTTCCACTCTTTTCTTCTCTCGGAGCCTCTACAGCCATGCTCTCTGAAGAAACTTTGAGCCTCAACACCACCCTGCGGCCCTCCTCACCTAGAGAAAGAGAGCTTACAGTTTTCTCTTGGGATTTTTTATACTCTCTCTCTCTCTCTCTCTCTCTCTCTCTCTCTCTCTCTCTCTCTCTCTCTCTCTCTCTCTCTCTCTCTCTCTCTCTCTCTCTCAAAACGTACGTATAGATGTGATTTTGTTTAGTTATGGTAGAGAGAGAGAGAGAGAGAGAGAGAGAGAGAGAGACAGAGAGAGAGAGAGAGAGAGAGAGAGAGAGAGAGAGAGAGAGAGAGAGAGAGAGAGAGAGAGAGAGAGAGAGAGAGAGAGAGGAATATGGCAAAATACTCATAAATCTAGCAGGCAGGAAATGGACACACACACACACACACACACACACACACACACACACACACACACACACACACACACACACACACACACACACACACACACACACACACACACACACACACACACACACACACACACACACACACACACACACACACACACACACACACACACGGAGGACAAGAGGTGCAGGAGAAGGCATTGAGGCTTTGCAACACAATAAAATCCCAGAGTTCGATTCCACTTTGATCCCAGTGTTGTCTGCCGCCTCCAGGCTCCGGGTGGCAACGGGCTGCCCGCTCTCTGTCTCCATCCACATTCCGTGTTCTTTCTCCCATGGGCCTTTGATGCTGCTGTGCTTTTTTTTTTGCAAATATTTTCATCTACAATCTGGTCTCCCTTTTGCACCGTCTCCGATGCATGCGTATATTATAGATGTGTGTGTGTGTGTGTGTGTGTGTTTACGTAAAATCTAATATGTCATGTTACTCGCAAGACTTTGGAAAGTACAAAAAAAGGTACCAATAGGCATAAATTGGTAAAGAATAATTTGCTTTTTATAATGAAAAAAATAAAAGAGAGTGAAGTAAACTTAGTCCACAGAGGCCGTCGTGATGGTGATTCATGCACACATTTATAGGTTGAGAAGAACAGCAATTTAGTGATAACGAAAGATGGTGGCAGGAAATGCAACTTCGTGACTCATAAACTGATAGAAAGAGACGGGAGATGCTATATGAGGTGACATGGAATAAGTCAAAAGTTTAGAAAAGTTTTTGGAGATATAAAATCTTTAACTAGATATCAGAAGTTGCCAGAGGAGTTGAAATTAGTAAGAATTTAACATCGTATACTGTAAAACCAATGAAATAATGAATGGTGAACTGCAGCCCAGACATTACCAACAGACAATGTAAAGATGACGAGTGTCATGAAGTGGATAACATTCATACCTTGTGGTAGCGGCCTCTTTCTCACAGGTCTCACAGGTACTGAACATGCTGAATTACGCAGCCAAGGTTTTCGACCAGCAGAATGGCTGAGTGTGAGGAGCGTTCACCTTTATATCAGACACAATAGCTCCTGCTGTGTACTGAGCTCAAATTGAGTTGTATCTGGCAAAGAGGCGGGATGCTTTCTAAATGCAATCAGAACAGTACAGCTTCAAGTACTCCAGCCGGCGGGTAAAAAGTGACAGAAGCAACTCCGCTATGATAGGTCACAAGGTTATGAAAAGGTCAGGTGTGCTGGGCGTGTCTCGCGGGAGGGCGGAGGGCGATTCAGGGTTAGTGCTGCACCGGCTGCCCTGCGTCGCGGAGAGTAGCAAGTGTAAAATCTGTTCCCCAAATTGGTCGGTACAAAAAGCCAAAATCTAAACTGTGGAAGATGTACTCCAGTTTAAACGATTATGGCCAGTGACTTTCTGGGAAGTGAAGGAAAATTCCAGAGAATCAAGGCAATTTGCAGAAGCCATACCTCTGTGAACATAAGCGCAATGAATTTCTAAAAATGACGATGCATAAAGGAGGAGGGAACTTGCTGTCAGTTGTCACTGCCACGTGAGTCTCGGTGAGAGAAAAAAGGGGTGATGATTTAAGGGGTGCGAGGCGATGCACGGGTAGGGAAGTAAATTAGAGAAGAGGAATGTTAAACAACTAATTACATGGATGAAATCCTGATGGATACACAGAAATATCACCGAAGAGTTGTGGAGACACCACAGTAGTCATCAATTAAAATATACTAAACTGCTTTTACATCAGACAAACATCAGTGACTGATATTTCTATTATACATTAAAAAGTCACCTTACATCATTCTTTTAAAATCATTTGAACATTTGGAGACGCATTGCGTTCACTGAGAGAGAGAGAGAGAGAGAGAGAGAGAGAGAGAGAGAGAGAGAGAGAGAGAGAGAGAGAGAGAGAGAGAGCGAGAGAGAGAGAGAGAGAGATTTAAACACACACACACACGCACACACACACGCTGAAAAAACAAGTCCATTGCATATTATAAAGTCTTGGTGTATCACTTTATTTCATATTCATGTACAAGTGTGTAGAAACTGCCATTTGCATATTCTTCAAAAGCGTTGCCACCCTCGGTAACCCTGGAATTGTTATGGAGAATAGGGTCGTGTTTTCATCACTCTGTGTCTGTGTGTGTGTGTGTGTGTGTGTGTGTGTGTGTGTGTGTGTGTGTGTGTGTGTGTGTGTGTGTGTGTGTGTGTGTGTGTTAAAGCATAATCGTTCTATTCCATTTTAGGAGCAAGTTTCTTTACTACTACTACTACTACTACTACTACTACTACTACTACTACTACTACTACTACTCTACTACTATTACTGCTGCTGCTGCTAACACGTCATATATGAACGCAACCATCGAAAATACCACCACCACCACCAACATCCCACATGGTGTAACAGTTTCTGCAGACCACGCTCCGCCCCGTCCCACTCCTGGCTGCTCATCGCCGCTCCTCGCTCCCTGTCCGGACGTCCATTAGGTGGATAGGCGTCTCCCGTTGATAATGGTGCGTGTGATTCAGAGCGTCATCACCATTAGTGGCGCTGTAACTCCCTTTAACGAGATCTTAATTGTCCGAGAGATGCTGCACAGAGAGAGACAGGACAGCGAAGGAATGTCTTTTTACGTGATTCTCTGTCTGTTTCTTTATCTGTCTCTGTGTCTCTGTCTGTCCGTCTCGTTCTGTTCATTGTGTCCCTTTTGCTCTGAAATGAACGCATGGCATTGTTAGAGGTAAAGGAGTGTGAGTTGTTCACAGGCTTTTATTCTGAAATGCTTTGCTCTCTCACCACGACTCTTTTCTAAAGGCTACAGAGATGATTAGGCGGGTTCTCAAGAGTGTTTTTCCAGGTAATAATATAGAAATCTCGGGTAGGAATCTTGGTAATCTTTCAATGAACCTCAAAAAATACCTTTAAAAATATGTGTAGCTTCATCTAGAGCCTTTTGAATCTAGTGGAAGTGCGGTGCTCAAGTGCTACAGAATATAATCGACACTCATAACAGTTGTACCGAACCTTTCGTTGACAGCATTAGTATGTGTTTCTGCCGCCGTTGGTCACAGGCTGCAGTCGTCCTATCTTGGTAGCGTGGCTTGAGGCGCTCCTTCCTCCTGCTGCGTTCTCTGTGTGGCTCCTGTGTTCCCCCTTAAGTCCTGCAGTCCCACTCCTTATATAATATTTGTGGGTCATAGAATCGCACCTTGCAGCTTCGTCGGTATATCTGATACAGCGTGAATGTAGACTGAATAGACTGACCCTCGACTGACGACCGACCCCTGATTGACCCCGACTGTCCGCTGCACGCAAGGTCACTGCCCATTTTATTTCCTACACGTGGGCGGGAGAGATCAAAGGAAGTGGAAGCAGGGACAGGGATTACCACAGACCCTTGTGATCATCCTAGGAGAGGAAAGGAGAGGAGAGGACAGAAGAGAGAGTATTTGCACTGTTGGGCTAATGATAGGTGCGGTCAATATAATCAGCATTAACGTGGAAGCTAAGAAAATTTTTTTTGTCCAATATGTTTGTTAAACTCTCGACACCTGTGCTGAAAATTACAGTAACAAGAGAGTGTATGTTTAGCTATTTCATATACATGTGTGTACTGAAATTTAATATTATATTCAGTGTATATGATATGAACATTTTTTTTATACACACTTGTCTGATAAATTCATGTAAGATATTATCAATCTGTTTATTTATGAGTTTACAGTTGATACGTTAATTGGATACATACACGTAGAAAAGTAAACATAGTAAATTTAGAGTCACTGGCAATTCTGTGTATTTTTACGGAATTAATATAAACTGGTATCTAATCTTTTTTTTTTTTTTTGGTGCGTGTAGTTTAGATAGTAAAACAAATGTTAGAGGATTAAACAAACAAACAAACAAACTGTGCAAAGGGCAAACTGATACGCGCCGGCAACTTCATCCGTCCCGCTTTGATTGATAAAACTTCATTGCTCTTACTTCATTTTTTTTTCATAGAGTTATGCATTGTCCAAGCGGGATAGGATTACTTTTTATTGCATTTCACAAAGGCGTTCACTTTTTTATCTTTTCCTTTCATTTAATTCCGAAAGCCCCTTCTGGCGCTCCCTCCCAGCGGACGCGCCTCCCCTTCGAAACATAAAAGATTTAGCGGACCGCGAGGAGCCAATGTTTCCTCCTGGTTAAAATTTGATGTGCCACTCCAACACAGTCCTCATAGCTGGTCATTTAGCCGCTGGACTGCCTGGTGTAGCATGGCATTGCGGGGCGGGACTGGGAGCAGAGTCACAGCACCTCACAGGGAAGCGACTGGAAACTATTTAAAGTGTGTTGTAGTTGAATCCTTCATATTTTCACCTCCCTGCGGCAGTGAATCTTTGCACATAGTTATCGCGTTGATGTGTAAGTGAAG
The DNA here is from genome assembly GCF_035594125.1 of Scylla paramamosain. Taxonomy (NCBI): domain Eukaryota; kingdom Metazoa; phylum Arthropoda; class Malacostraca; order Decapoda; family Portunidae; genus Scylla; species Scylla paramamosain. The sequence goes on from NC_087157.1 coordinate 25,071,912, forward strand.
ACACGACGAGCAGTGTAGACGTGGCTCTTTGAAGTTTCTCGCATCTCCTTTTCAAACTAAGAGAGGGAGGATAGACCATGCTTCTTCACATCATCATAACAGCTAAGGGAGGAATAACAAAATACTTTTTCACATCACCATACGAGTATCAACATGAAATTTTATACCGTGCCACATAGACAATAGTAGACATAAATTACTCTAATATCTTCCTCGACATTGTAGCCAGCTCCCAAAACCATAGGTAGATATAAAATGCTTCTTCACATCACTATAGCAGCGAGCAATTCTACACCTTCCCCCACAAACAACAGCAGGTATAAGTTACAAGGTTACTTTACTCCATACTGCAGCAAGTTTCCAGTTCTGTAGTTAGTGTGATATACTGTATATTTTTTATTTTTTATGTAGGAAGGATACTGGCCAAGGGCAACAAAAATCTAATAAAAAAAATCCCCACTGAAATGCCAGTCCCATAAAAGGGTCCAAGCAGTGGTCAAAAATTGGTGGATAAGTGTCCTGAAACCTCCCTCTTGAAGGAATTCAAGTCATAGGAAGGTGGAAATACAGAAGCAGGCAGGGAGTTCCAGAGTTTACCAGAGAAAGGGATGCATGATTGAGAATACTGGTTAACTCTTGCGTTAGAAAGGTGGACAGAATAGGGATGAGAGAAAAAAGAAAGTCTTGTGCAGCGAGGCCGCGGAAGGAGGGGAGGCATGCAGTTAGCAAGATCAGAAGAGCAGTTAGCATGAAAATAACGGTAGAAGACAGCTAGATATGCAACATTGCGGCGGTGAGAGAGAGGCTGAAGACAGTCAGTTAGAGGAGAGGTTGATGAGACGAAAATCTTTTGATTCCACCCTGTCTAGAAGAGCAGTGTGAGTGGAACCCCCCCAGACATGTGAAGCATACTCCATACATGGACGGATAAGGCCCTTGTACAGAGTTAGCAGCTGGGGGGGTGAGAAAAACTGGCGGAGACGTCTCAGAACACCTAACTTCATAGAAGCTGTTTTAGCTAGAGATGAGATGTGAAGTTTCCAGTTCAGATTATAGGTAAAGGACAGACCGAGGATGTTCAGTGTAGAAGAAGGGGACAGTTGAGTGTCATTGAAGAAGAGGGGATAGTTGTCTGGAAGGTTGTGTCGAGTTGATAGATGGAGGAATTGAGTTTTTGAGGCATTGAACAATACCAAGTTTGCTCTGCCCCAATCAGAAATTTTAGAAAGATCAGAAGTCAGGTGTTCTGTGGCTTCCCTGCGTGATATGTTTACCTCCTGAAGGGTTGGACGTCTATGAAAAGACGTGGAAAAGTGCAGGGTGGTATCATCAGCATAGGAGTGTATAGGACAAGAAGTTTGGTTTAGAAGATCATTAATGAATAATAAGAAGAGAGTGGGTGACAGGACAGAACCCTGAAGAACACCACTGTTAATAGATTTAGGGAAAGAACAGTGACCGTCTACCACAGCAGCAATAGAACGGTCAGAAAGGAAACTTGAGATGAAGTTACAGAGAGAAGGATATAAACCGTAGGAGGGTAGTTTGGAAATCAAAGCTTTATGCCAGACTCTATCAAAGGTTTTTGATATGTCCAAGGCAACAGCAAAAGTTTCACCAAAATCTCTAAAAGATGATGACCAAGACTCAGTAAGGAAAGCCAGATCACCAGTAGAGCGGCCTTGACAGAACCCATACTGGCGATCAGATAGAAGGTTGTGAGGTGATAGATGTTTAAGAATCTTCCTGTTGAGGATAGATTCAAAAACTTTAGATAAGCAGGAAGTTAAAGCAATAGGACGGTAGTTTGAGGGATTAGAGCTGTCACCCTTTTTAGGAACAGGTTGAATGTAGGCAAACTTCCAGCAAGAAGGAAAGGTAGATGTTGACAGACAGAGCTGAAAGAGTTTGACTAGGCAAGGTGCAAGCACAGAGGCACAGTTTCGGAGAACAATAGGAGGGACCCCATCAGGTCCATAAGCCTTCCGAGGGTTTAGGCCAGCGAGGGCATGGAAAACATCATTGCGAAGAATTTTAATAGGTGGCATGAAGTAGTCAGAGGGTGGAGGAGAGGGAGGAACAAGCCCAGAGTTTTTAGCAAAGGTTTGAGCAAAGAGTTCAGCTTTAGAAATAGATGTGATAGCAGTGGTGCCATCTGGTTGAAGTAGAGGAGGGAAAGAAGAAGAAACAAAGTTATTGGAGATATTTTTGGCTAGATGCCAGAAGTCACGAGGGAAGTTAGATCTTGAAAGGTTTTGACATTTTCTGTTAATAAAGGAGTTTTTGGCTAGTTGGAGAACAGACTTGGCATGGTTCCGGACAGAAATATAAAGTGCATGAGATTCTGGTGATGGAAGGCTTAAGTACCTTTTGTGGGCTACCTCTCTATCATGTATAGCACGAGAACAGGCTGTGTTAAACCAAGGTTTAGAAGGTTTAGGACGAGAAATAGAGTGAGGAATGTACGCCTCCATGCCAGACACTATCACCTCTGTTATGCGCTCAGCACACAAAGACGGGTCTCTGACACGGAAGCAGTAGTCATCCCAAGGAAAATCAGCAAAATACCTCCTCAGGTGCCCCCAATTAGCAGAGGCAAAACGCCAGAGGCACCTTCGCTTAGGGGGATCCTGAGGAGGGATTGGAGTGATAGGACAAGATAAAGATATGAGATTGTGATCGGAGGAGCCCAACGGAGAAGAAAGGGTGACAGCATAAGCAGAAGGATTAGAGGTCAGGAAAAGGTCAAGAATGTTGGGCGTATCTCCAAGACGGTCAGGAATACGAGTAGGGTGTTGCACCAATTGCTCTAGGTCATGGAGGATAGCAAAGTTGTAGGCTAGTCCACCAGGATGGTCAGTGAAGGGAGAGGAAAGCCAAAGCTGGTGGTGAACATTGAAGTCTCCAAGAATGGAGATCTCTGTAAAAGGAAAGAGGGTCAGAATGTGCTCCACTTTGGAAGTTAAGTAGTCAAAGAATTTCTTATAGTCAGAGGAGTTAGGAGAGAGGTATACACCACAGATAAATTTAGTATGAGAGTGACTCTGTAGTCGTAGCCAGATGGTGGAAAACTCGGAAGATTCAAGAGCGTGGGCACGAGAGCAGGTTAAGTCATTGCGCACATAAACGCAGCATCCAGCTTTGGATTGAAAATGAGGATAGAGAAAGTAGGAGGGAACAGAAAAGGGGCTACTGTCAGTTGCCTCAGACACCTGAGTTTCAGTGAGGAAAAGAAGATGAAGTTTATAAGAGGAGAGGTGGTGTTTTACAGACTGAAAATTAGATCTTAGACCGCGAATGTTGCAGAAGTTAATGAAGAAAAAGTTGAGGGGGGTGTCAAGACACTTAGGGTCGTCGACAGAAAGGCAGTCCGACCTGGGGACATTTATGGTCCCCTCCCCAGATGGGGACTCCGAGGCGGCTGGTGTAGGAGTCGCCATGATGATTTTAAAATTTTTGAGTGAAGGGTGTGTGTGTTATTAGGTGCTTGTAGTTTTGTGTGGAGGAAGAGAGTTGTCTTTAGAGGGCAGGCTGTGACTGCCCCCTTGTGTTGTGAGACACAAAGGGAAACGTTCAGTGAGGTCACAGCTGGGTTTAATGATAAGTTCACAGCACCCCCTGAACAGTGCTTTAGACCTCACTGGGAGTAATTATCGTTTCGGCAGGTGTTATGAGAAAGATCTGTTGCTGCATACACTTTTAAGGCATTGATATTAGATCGTGCAAGTACGTAGAGTTTAGGAAAGACCTCCAGTGTCTGGATTGTTGAGAAAGTGAAGTTCCGTGTTATTTGCTTTTAAAAATTATAAATCGGAAGGAAACTGCAATGTTAGCACGGAGAACCGAAGTCTTTTAAGTATGTAGAGGATTGTAAGCGTGCTGCTTAATGGTTGAAGTGGAATCATGAAAGTTTCTATCAACTGCCTAGTGTGTGTTGGGTGTTAGTATCATGCTTGGTTTCTACACGATCCACGAAGGGAATATTTTCATTGTCTTTGCTGGTGTGAATGGAATTCACACCAGGAATATTTGTGTTGGAACCTAGAAAACTATGATGAAATAATTTACCATGAAATGGAAATGCTTACCAAGACTAAACACGCAAAGCGCTACGGGAGGAAAGGAATAGATACCCGTAGATAGATGAACACGTGAAAATACACGAAGAAAAGAATAATATATTGAATAGTGAATCAAAACACTAACCAAGAATAGACACACAAAGTATATATATATATATATATATATATATATATATATATATATATATATATATATATATATATATATATATATATATATATATATATATATATGTTACGCATAATGTGGACAATTGCCTAATGTGAACATTAGGCAGAAAATTGCCTAATGTGTACATCAAGCAAGTAGGTTGCGTAAAGTTTACAAATTGTTAACATTAGGCAAAAAATGCCTATTGTTCAAATTATGCAGCTCAATTTTGCCCAATGTGAATAAGGAAAACATAATTAATTAATGCAATATTAGTATAAGTAAAATAGGTCAATCGATCTCAGGGTTCAGTTGAGTCCAATCACAAATTTTTGCATGATCTGCCTGGGTGACAGCGCGAGTTGCATTTAATTTCTTTTCTTAGGCAGCTGCACCTTCCTGATGTACATTGAGTAGTACATTGACACTTTGTATAACCTTGCCCACCAGTGGCTCTTGCTGTTGCTGTTCTCATCGATAGGCAGATATCAGGAACCTCTTCAGACTTTATAAGGGTCTGTTTGATCCCACTTAGGTCAGCTGGTGTAAATTTTGTTCTAATAATAACCTAACCTAACCTAACCTAACCTAACCTAACCTAACCTAACCTAACCTAACCTAACCTAACCTAACTATAACAGACCCAAAGTTTCGAACAACATTCGAACAAAACTGTAGACACTGGTTTGTCATTCAATTCACATTAGGCAAAATACCCTTGCCTAATTTGAAAATCATGCCTAAAGTGGACATTAAGCAAGTAAGTTGCCTATTGTCAACATCGTGCAAACAAATTGCCTAATATGAAGATTAGGCAATTTCACTGCCTAATGTTCACATTAGGCAATTATCCACATTATGCGTGACATATATATATATATATATATATATATATATATATATATATATATATATATATATATATATATATATATATATATATATATATATATATATATATATATATATATATATATATATATATGTACGTAGAACATCGAACTGTAAGCTGAGAGAGATCCATCAAGTGTAAGTAAACTCATGCGTTGGGATACGAGGAAGCATTATCACACGGCCATTTGTTATTCCAGCAAACGAAGGTGCCGAGAATTGTAAAGCTAATGACCGTGAGCATAGCCTTGTAACAGTGAGAAGCTCGGGAATGCAACATGCTGTTGTGAAATGTGAGTGCATATAACTGACCGTACGTGTATTGTATTGTGAAGGTGGGATGAGCAGAGAGTAAGTACTAGCTAGGAAGAAAGGTATACGTTTAATGGATAGAAGCAAGGGTGGGTACGTGTAAAGGAAGGATCACGAGGCATTTGTGTATAAACAGACTGTGTGAGGAAAAGAGGCAAGTACAGGTGTATGTGTGTGAAGAAAAGACTTAGTGACACATTGTAGGAAGGGAAGGAAGAATGTGGCTGTAGAGGAGACTACTAGAGAAGGAAAGAATTCGGTGTAGGAAGGAGATAAACATGTGTATATGAAGGAATGCCTCTGTTGCAAGGAAGAGGTGTTTGTGTGTGAAAAAATTACTGTATTAGAATGGAGACGTGTGTTCTGGGAAGAGAGGTAAGGGTGTATATTCATATGTGTAAAAGAGAGATTGTTGGGAAAGGCATGTGTCCCAGAAAAAAAAAAAATGTCTGTAGAAAAAGAGACGTGTGTTCTAGGGGAAGAGACAGCTGTGTGTGTGTGTGTGTGTGTGTGTGTGTGTGTGTGTGTGTGTGTGTGTGTCGTGTAGGTCGTGGGAAGATAAGTCTGGAAAGAAAATATCAGGAATGAATCGGGTTTCCTAAAGATAGAACAACATCGGGCTTGTTCTACTTATTCTTTTTATCCCTGGAGTGGCGGTGCGTGTGACAGCTGCCGGATGACAATCGCTGGAGTGCGCTGGTGTGTGGTTTGAGCGCTCCACAGCCCGAAAAAAAATAATGCTTGTACAGTGTATGTGAATAGGTATTT
>NC_087157.1:25083115-25098115 GCF_035594125.1 Scylla paramamosain
ATCCACTTTAAACACTCTTACGCAATTTTCTTTATCTTTATGCCTCTCTTGACATACTTCAAGCTGCCCCAAGCATTTTATTTGTCTTCCTGCTTCTCTTGACATTAAAAAACAAGTCTCCTCAAGAACGAAGTGTTTTCTCATCTCAGCTTTGAAAGGGCGCTGCACACACCTGAGTTATACTGCGAGTGTATTGCTTATATAATCTGCCTGCACCCTTGGGACTTCTGTCTCTCACGTCTGACAGTTTTTTACTACATTGCTAGCGAGTTGTACCTATGCTTGACAAAAAATAGGAATACTACATCCCATGAAATTATGAGTTCTCTTATCTATGCAATGGTCAAGTTATTAATGTTGCCTCGTCCACCTGTCCGACTAAGTAATTCGGTCAGTAGCATCCTCTTTGATGTTTCCTGCTTCTGTCGTGACATTTCTGTTCGTGTTTCATGTTGTACGAGATATTCATGCTGCAGTCTTATTTTATTTTGTTTTATTTTGTTTCTTTATTTGTTAAATCATCTATTTATCTATTAATATGCTTATTTGTTGATTGATTTACTTATTTATATGCTTGTTTATTTATTCGTATATCTCTTTATTTTTGCAACGTTGAAGACATAGATTTATTGAAACAATTTGCCTTACTACTGTACTGACATCAACTGTAAACGTTCATGGACCTCACTCTTGTAAAAGGATTTATACTTGCTGAGGGAGAATTTGCTCTGCTATCCTTGGAACTGCATTAGGTATTCATGGGCGTGGGTTTGGGCAGATAATTTGTACTCCCCTTGGAGCGTGTGATACTGAAAACAGAGCAACATTACTGGGAAGATCATGATTAAAAGTGAATGTCTGAGATGCTCATCACTAATTTTTCAAGATGGCTATGTTACTAGGGCTAATTACTTTGCTAGTGTTCATAATCTTATACGTAATCATTAACATTGTGACAAGTTGGTGGTAAAGGGAACATGAAAAGGGTACTCATTCTTCTTCCTGTCTTTCCTTCACCACCTTTCTCCATTATATTTGCAATCAATTACAAAGTAATGATGGTGTTCGTTGCAATGCAGTTTCCTCCTTGCCATAAAGTTTGTGGTGAGATACAGTTCTCACTCAGTACATTGAGTGGAGACTGGTGGTCTATACGTGTTCCCATCAATTCATTCCCAAGTTATGGGTCTTGTGAACACTTCTTCATTTCTCGTTTTCCCACAATCATAAGTACTCATATTTTGCTAAGAATCTATCAATTGTCGGGTTTTCTACGGATTGTCAGCAGATAACATGAATGAAGATTGAGAGGAAAGGACAACATAGTAGTGGATATATATATAGGTTAATTAAGTATTAACTTTGACTATGCTTCCTTAAAACCAAGCAAGCATTACAAAGATTAATTTTATGTAATTGGAATAGTGACCTTGCCTAACTAATGGTCATCTCACGACCCTTCGTAATTTCTTAGCATGTGAATAGGAAACATGCGGTAAAGGGAGGAATATTATGTTGTAATTTGCATTATGAAATTCATTTTCAATCACCGTTTCAATATATATATATATTTTTTTTACTATCACTACCTGGAAAGTAGCACTGACCTAAGGATTGTTTTTCAAATTGTCTTGCAGAAACAGTCTCATGCGTGCTGTAATTGTTCTTACATAGGCATCATTTTCTACCCTTTAAACAAAATACCTATGGATCTACCGTCAATACTGCTTTTGAATTATGGAATGCAAACCAAAACCCAAATATATATAAATGCAAAACTAACGCCACACACTGTAATAATTTTACTGAAATAATTTTTACCTTGTACTGATACTTGCGGATCTCCGGTTAATACTGCTTTGAAATACTGGTATACAATGGACAACTTGAGTGTATATATATATATATATATATATATATATATATATATATATATATATATATATATATATATATATATATATATATATATATATATATATATATTATGTAACGAAACTAAAGCTTCTGTTATATCAGTATTCTACACATTTCTAGGCTGTCCTTGTCAACCCGCCAGGCTCAGTGCTTCCCTCAGGCAGCTGCAGCGCAATGCATCGCACAATTTTCTGCCAGCACTTGCTTTGAACTCCGTCGTTCATGCTTTCCTCGCTCTGGTTGGAGTAATGATTCTAGTTATTAATTGTAACCAACTACGTCATACATAAATCATAAACACTGTGTTGTAATTGTATTTCTAATCTTTTTATGACAGAAAAAACACGATGAAATTTTGTAACAGCATTATTTAATTATTCATGGTCAGTTTAGTGAACATATAGGGAATGTATTTTGTACGTCTGGAATTACAGCATATTGATAAGATCAGCATGAAAAACTCTCGTAATGTTAACATTAAATCGATTGTAAAAAAGTATTACAAGATGCACTATTATGATGAACTGCTAGGAATGATATTAGTACGTTAGTTATGTTAGTGAGACAATTATTCTGGACTGTGTTATTTGTCCGCATAAAAAATGAGAACTTATGACTCACCACCTGGAGGAAAGCAGGCTAGCAAAGCACAGTGCTTACTCTTCGTCATGAAAAGCACCGCCACTGGAAATGTTGGAGAGTAGTTGTATTGAGAATGAAAAAAAAAATTATGCAACAATACTAACGGTAAGACACAAGGGAATTGTAATGTAAATTATAATTGTAAATAGTAAAAGCCAAACGAATACTATATCCTCCATACGATGAAGCACATTTATCACAAGTTCTTCACAATTACGCATCTTTTTCCGTAAATTAGTATAGCTTAACAAAAAAATATTTATGAACCAACCGGTATGCTTTGATTTTCCTTTGTGTTCGTTTTTTTTTAATCCGTCAAAACATGAAACAGGCTCTGCTAAGCTCTTATGGTCGGCAATCATATAAATCACTACACATCTATGGCCCGTATTTTGAAACGATTTACTTTTTCACTTTGCCCATTTTCAAAGAGCACTGAGAGGAATAGCCGGGTCCTCGAGAGTGATTCTTGCGTTACTAATGTAGCAATCTTGTTCATCTGTCACCACAACCATAGAAACATCCTTAACAATACGAACAGCTTCAACTAGAGCCTTTTGAAAGTAGTGGAAGTGCGGTGCATAAATTATTCAGAATACTGGCCTACATATGAACGACAACGAGGCGCTCTCTTCACCTTCCCTTCCCAAACACACACACACACACACACACACACACACACACACACACACACACACACACACACAACTACGCTCATTAATCACCGAGGAAAACTTTAAACCTCGTCCATGGCTTTTGTATTTTATTTTACATCAAAGGAAATTATTATTTTCTTTACTTGTCTACATTTCTTTTCATTCTGTATGACTCATTCACTCGGCCCATGTTTGCTTTGTGAATATAGAAACTGCATACTCTATTTTTCCTTTTTCCTTTTCCTTTTAAACCAACAAACGCTTCTTTTTTTTTTCTTTTGTTGGCGTGTTTGAAGGAAAGCTTAAATAAAGAATAGAACAGGTGTGTTTTAAATTACCGCGTGTAGGAACGGAAGGCAAAGAAAAATAGGATGGAAATTTATATCGTTTCCTTTCAATTTCCTAATCTCACCCTTTTTTGTGTGAAATCTTTGTATAGCTATTTTTGTTGCCTTTCCTTTCTTTTTTTTTCCTTTAGTTTTTATCTGGAGGAAGTTCCGTCAAAGGCACTTCCTCCCTTTACTCTTGCTGCCCTTTGACTTTTGTATATTCTCTCTCTCTCTCTGTCTCTCTCTCTCTCTCTCTCTCTCTCTCTCTCTCTCTCTCTCTCTCTCTCTCTCTCTCTCTCTCTCTCTCTCTCTCTCTCTCTCTCTCTCTCTCTCTCTCTCTCTCTCTCTCTCTCTCTCTCTCTCTCTTTAACTCAAGTCACTTAATCTACAAATATAAAAATCATCAGATCAATTCGTTATTGTTTTCCTTTTATAATCTAATGTCACTTCATATGTCACTTAAAGATCATCTCATTCAACACTGACTCACCCCTCGCTTTCTATAATCTGATTTCACTGCATATGTCACTTCATGTTCATCCTCATTCTACATTAATTCCTCCTCTTCCCCCCCTCTCTCTCTCTCTCTCTCTCTCTCTCTCTCTCTCTCTCTCTCTCTCTCTCTCTCTCTCTCTCTCTCTCTCTCTCTCTCTCTCTCTCTCTCTCTCTCTCTCTCTCTCTCTCTCTTTTCTTCTTCATATGGCGATGGAAAATTGAGGGAGACAATTGGACACTGAAAACATTTTGGGGGATGAAGAGTTAGATTGCAGAAAAGAATGAAAGGATTACATACATGCACTTTGAATGGACACTTGGACAACACACACACACACACACACACACACACACACACACACACACACACACACACACACACACACACACACACACACACACACACACACACACACCATTTCTCTCCTCTTTTGAAACACGTAAATCCACTCTTGGTCTCACATATTTTACATTTTTCTCCCTTCATCTCACAGCCTCTCCCTCCCTTCCTCCCTCCCTCTGTACTACTTCCGTGCCTACCTCTCTTCTCTCCCAATCCTTCCCTCTACGTAGCTTTGTTTCCTGTCGCTCGTATATCATTTTCCGTCTGTGCTCTGAGTATGCATTAAATTGTTTTGCAGGTCATGCGTTTGCCATTGTTGTGTTTATCGTGCCTAAGTGGAAGGGAGGACGAGTCTGATAAGAGTGAAGTGTTTATGTCAGTGAATGTTCTCTTATTCTTTTCATGTATTAGTATCCTCTTATTTTATTTTTTTTGTTTTTTGTTTTCATGATACATATTATATTTTTTTTTATTATTTAGATTTTTTTTTCATTGTGACCAGAATGTTGAGTTTCCGCTTTCTCTCTCTCTCTCTCTCTCTCTCTCTCTCTCTCTCTCTCTCTCTCTCTCTCTCTCTCTCTCTCTCTCTCTCTCTCTCTCTCTCTCTCTCTCTCTCTCTCTCTCTCTCTCTCTCTCTCCTTTACTCCTTCCCTCCCTTCCCCTCTCCCATCCACCCCTTCCCTTCCTTTCTCCCTCCCTTCCCCCTCCTCTCCCTCTATCCTTCCCCCTGACTCCCCGCTCCCCAGCTTCTAAAGGTCTGTTGGTGTTCCTCCCCACAATAAGAGGATCTTCTGCACTCCTCCTCCCACCCCGTTTTGAGTGTATTGTTTTATAAACCCCTAAGGCAGACCAGAAATTTATCTCTGCCAGGCTGCAATGCTCTGCTGGGAAGGAGGAGGGGCTGTAGCGGGAGAGAGAGAGAGAGAGAGAGAGAGAGAGAGAGAGAGGGAGGGGTGATGGGAGAAACGTTGCAGCAATCCTCGCCTTTCTATCTGAAGCAACGGCAACTCCCATAAGATACAGGAAGGGTGTATATTTGTATGGTGTTTGTGCTTCCTCTTCTTTGACTTTTTGCGGGTGATTTTGTTATGGCTGGTGTTCTCTCTCTCTCTCTCTCTCTCTCTCTCTCTCTCTCTCTCTCTCTCTCTCTCTCTCTCTCTCTCTCTCTCTCTCTCTCTCTCCGGTTCCCTTCCACCTTAATTCAACTTTTCTACTTCCTACTTTTCCCCTTCTTTTCCCTTTCTTGTTTTCCTTGTTTCTTTTTCTTCTTTCCCTACTTTCCTGTCTTTTCATCTTTCTTTCCTTCTTTGTTCCTTGCGTCCTTCATTCGTTCGTTCGTTCGTTCATTTCTCCTTTCCTTTTTTTCCTTCATCTGATCATTACTTACATTCTACTTTTTCCCTTTCACACCTTTCTTCATTTCTCTCTCTCTCTCTCTCTCTCTCTCTCTCTCTCTCTCTCTCTCTCTCTCTCTCTCTCTCTCTCTCTCTCTCTCTCTCTCTCTCTCTCTCTCTCTCTACCGTCGTTTTGAATTCATCCTCGTCTGTTTGTTTAAAGTTTCCCTCCTAGTGTGTGTTTGTGTGTGTGTGTGTGTGTGTGTGTGTGTGTGTGTGTGTGTGTGTGTGTGTGTGTGTGTACGGCTATTACTTTTCCCCAATCAGCCGCGCTAGTCTCTACCCTTTGCTTGTCCTGACATAACACATCTTTCGCTCTCTCACTCGTGGCTCTAATTCCTCGGGTTGTTCCTCGCACACCTGTACTCTTCCTTTGTTCCCCCAGCCTCTGCTTTCCTTGTTTGTGTTCCATTTCCATTGTTGAGACTCAGATACCCATGTTTGAGTGACGAGGATTATTGTATTGTTTATATTTATTTATTTTATTTATTTATCTATTTATTATTATTATTATTATTATTATTATTATTATTTTTTTTTTATGTTTGTCGTTGTATGTCATTTTTATAGTACATCTGTTAGTGTTTCAGGCAAAAATAATGTAGGTCATGTTTATGTTTGCTATTGTAGTTTATATTTTTTCTCAATATACTAAGTACGTAATTAACCAACCAGGTATGTTTTTTTTTTTTTTTTTTCAATTTGGCTCTGTATGTCATCTCTCTACTACATCTGTTAGAGTTTTGTGCTCTTAAATGCTTCTGATATAAAAATATCGTAACTCGTGTTTGTTTGTTATTGTAATGTATATTTTCTTCATCAAATTATGTAAGTAATAATTAACCAACAAAATAAGAGAATAATTCACCGACTCCCTCACTCCGAAACTAAACAGATAACAGCGTCTAATTCCTTGTTGTGTAATTTCCATCGCAATAACGAGCATTATGTGCATCTGTGCATAACAAGTTCAGAGTAATAGCGTATTTGACAATGAAATTTACAAGGTTACCAAAAAAAAAAATTATATATATATATATATATATATATATATATATATATATATATATATATATATATATATATATATATATATATATATATATATATATATATATATATATATATATATATATATATATATATATATATAATATAACTTAACCTGCTCTCGTGCCCACGAACTTGAATCTTCCACCATCTGGCTACGACTACAGAGTCACTCTCAAATTAAATTTATCTGTGCTGTATACCTCTCACCTGACTCCTCTAACTATAAGAAATTCTTTGACTACTTAACTTCCAAAGTGGAGCACATTCTGACCCTCTTCCCTTTTGCAGAGATCTCCATTCTTGGAGACTTCAATGTTCACCACCAGCTTTTGGCTTTCCTCTTCCTTCACTGACCATCCTGGTGAACTAGCCTTCAACTTTGCTATCCTCCACGACCTAGAGCAATTGGTGCAACACCCTACTCGTATTCCTGACCGTCTTGGAGATACGCCCAACATTCTTGACCTTTTCCTGACCTCTAATCCTTCTGCTTATGCTGGCACCCTTTCTTCTCCATTGGGCTCCTCCGATCACAATCTGATATCTGTATCTTGTCCTATCGCTCCAATCCCTCCTCAGGATCCCCCTAAGCGAAGGTGCCTCTGGCGTTTTGCCTTTGCTAGTTGGGGGGAGCTGAGGAGGTATTTAAGAACATAAGAACATAAGAAATAAGGGAAGCTGCAAGAAGCGACCAGGCTTACACGTGGCAGTCCCTGTATGAAACACACCTACCTATTTCCATCTGCTATCCCCATCCATAAACTTGTCTAATCTTCTCTTAAAGCTCTCTAGTGTCCTAGCACTAACTACATGATTACTGAGTCCGTTCCACTCATCTACCACTCTATTTGAGAACCAATTTTTTCCTATCTCCTTCCTAAACCTAAATTTTTCAAGCTTGAACCCGTTATTTCTTGTTCTACCCTGGTTGCTGATCCTAAGAATTTTGCTTACATCTCCCTTGTTATAACCCTTATACCACTTAAAGACTTCTATCAGGTCCCCTCTTAACCTACGTCTCTCTAAAGAATGTAAATTTAACAGCTTCAACCTCGCCTCGCAAGGAATACTCCTCATCCCCTGTATCATTTTAGTCATTCTCCTCTGTACTGATTCTAATAGACCTATATCTTTCCTGTAATGTGGGGACCAGAACTGCACCGCGTAGTCTAGATGAGGTCTGACCAGCGCCAAATATAACTTTAATATTACTCCCGGCCTTCTACTTTTAACACTCCTAAAAATGAATCCTAGTACCCTATTTGCCTTGTTTCTGGCTTCTATGCATTGTTTCCCTAGACGGAGTTCAGAGCTAACTATAACTCCTAAATCTTTCTCGTACCCTGTACCTACCAGAGTTTGGTTGTCTAATGTGTACCTATTGTGTGGGTTTCCTCTACCTACGCTAAGCACTTTGCATTTATTAAATTGCATTTGCTATCTATCCGTCCATTCATTCATTCTATCTAAGTCTGATTGCAAGGCGATGGTATTTTGGTGATTTTCCTTGGAATGACTACTGCTTCCGTGTCAGAGACCCGTCTTTGTGTGCTGAGCGCATAACAGAGGTGATAGTGTCTGGCATGGAGGCGTACATTCCTCACTCTTTTTCTCGACCTAAACCTTCCAAACCTTGGTTTAGCACAGCTTGTTCTAGTGCTATACATGATAGAGAGGTGGCCCACAAAAGTTACTTAAGCCCTCCATCACCAGAATCTCATGCACTTTATATTTCTGCCCGGAACCATGTCAAGTCTGTTCTCCAACTAGCCAAAAACTCCTTCATAAACAGAAAGCGTCAAAACCTTTCAAGATCTAACTCCCCTCGTGACTTCTGACATCTAGCCAAAAATATCTCCAATAACTTTGCTTCTTCTTCTTTCCTTCCTTTATTTCAACCAGATGGCACCACTGCTATCACATTTATTTCTAAAGCTGAACTCTTCGCTCAAACCTTTGCTAAAAACTCTACCTTGGACGATTCTGGGCTTGTTCCTCCCTCTCTTCCACCCTCTGACTACTTCGTGCTACCTATTAAAATTCTTCGCAAAGATGTTTTGATGGAGTCTCTCCTATTGTTCTCCGAAACTGTACCTCCGTGCTTGCACTTTGCCTAGTCAAACTCTTTCAGCTCTGTCTGTCAACATCTACCTTTCCTTCTTGCTGGAAGTTTGCCTACATTCAACCTGTTCCTAAAAAGGGTAACCGTTCTAATCCCTCAAACTACCGTCCTATTGCTTTAATTTCCTACCTATCTAAAGTTATTTAATCTATCCTGAACAGGAAGATTCTTAAACATCTATCACTTCACAACCTTCTATCTGATCGCCAGTATGGGTTCCGTCAAGACCGCTCTACTGGTGATCTTCTGGCTTTCCTTACTGAGTCTTGGTCATCCTCTTTTTGAGATTTTGGTGAAACTTTTGCTGTTGCCTTGGACATATCAAAAGCTTTTGATAGAGTCTGGCACAAAGCTTTGATTTTCAAACTACCCTCCTACGGCTTTTATCCTTCTCTCTGTAAATTCATCTCAAGTTTCCTTTCTGACCGTTCTATTGCTGCTGTGGTAGACGGTCACTGTTCTTCTCCTAAATCTATTAACAGTGGTGTTCCTCAGGGTTCTGTCCTGTCACCCACTTTCTTGTTATTATTCATCAAAGACCTTTTAAACCAAACTTCTTGTCCTATCCACTCCTACGCTGATGATATCACCCTGCACTTTTCCACGTCTTTTCATAGACGTCCAACATTTCACGCAGGGAAGCCACAGAACGCTTTACTTCTGATCTTTCTAAAATTTCTGATTGGGACAGAGCAAACTTGGTATTGTTCAATGCTTCAAAAACTCAATTCCTCCATCTATCAACTCGACACAACCTTCCAGACAACTATCCCCTCTTCTTCAATGACACTCAACTGTCCCCCTTTTCTACACTGAACATCCTCGGTCTGTCCTTTACTTATAATCTGAACTGGAAACTTCACATCTCATCTCTAACTAAAACAGTTGTGAGACGTCTCCGTTGTTGTGAGACGTCTCCGCCACTTTTTCTCACCCCCCTAGCTGCTAACTCTGTACAAGGGCCTTATCCGTCCATGTATGGAGTATGCTTCACATGTCTGGGGGATTTCCACTCATACCGCTCTTCTAGACAGGGTGGAATCAAAAGCTTTTCGTCTCATCAACTCCTCTCTTCTAACTAACTGTCTTCATCCTCTCTCTCATCGCCGCAATGTTGCATCTGTAGCTCTCTTCTACCGCTATTTTCATGCTAACTGCTCTTTTGATGTTGCTAACTGCATGCCTCCCCTCCTCCCTCGGCCTCGCTGCATAAGACTTTCTTCTTTCTCTCACCTCTATTCTGTCCACCTCTCTAACGGAAGAGTTAACCAGTATTCTCAATCATTCATCCCTTTCTCTGGTAAACTCTGGAACTCCCTGCCTGCTTCTGTATTTCCTCCTTACTATGACTTGAATTCCTTCAAGAGGGAGGTTTCAAAACACTTATTCATCAGTTTTTGACTACTGCTTTGACCCTTTTATGGAACTGGCATTTCAGTGGGCATTTTTTTTTTATTTGATTTTTGTTGCCCTTGGTTAGTGTCTTTCCTGCATAGAAAAAAAAAAAAAAAAAAAAAAAAAAAAAAAAAAATATATATATATATATATATATATATATATATATATATATATATATATATATATATATATATATATATATATATATATATATATATATATATATATATATATATATATATATATAGTTTCGTCGCGAAGAACAAAATAGATGTAACTGAATATTCACCAGAAAAAAACATAAATAAATAAGAATGGGGTAACTGTGGAAATTCACTAGAAATAAAATAAAATCTATAACTAAATTCACCGGAAAAAAAATAAATAAAAAAAAAGCTTATATTAGACTGTCAACGTGTACTGCGAGTAGTGTGGTTTTGCAGTCACTCCGGGCATCACATCTCTGGGCAAGTGTCGTCCCATTTAATGGAGCACAGATGGCAACGCTGCCCTCGCTGCATACCAACTGGACCCGCCTCCCATTCTTGCAATCACCAACTTCGCACGCCAGGAATGCAATCACTGTATACTTGAACGACTTCTCGAGGGAGGAATCTCTACCATTTTAAACGTAAAAGTCATGTTTCTGAAGTACACAGTTTTCTTTCGCAGCGTCGTTTTGCAATATTTCCTTGTGTGGGATTAATGGAACAAAACTGTATATATTTGAGTGACTTCTCACTGAATGACTCTCTACCATTTTTGAAAACCAAAATACAAGTTTCTGAAATCAAAAGAAAAAAAAATCAACTTTGTCGCGTTGCAATTCACTTTGTGAGGGATTTACTCCCATAAAACTACATGAGCTTCCCATTGAGTGTCGAGGAATGGAACAGAGTGGCCGCAGCTGAGTCAGGCGAGATTACACTGGGATACACAGAAACGCACCTTTTAGTTTTGACAAGGGTGTTTGGAGATATATTCTAACCTGCAACTTCGTAAAGAGACAAAGCAATATGACAAAAGACTTCGCAGGGCCGTCACTTAATTCTGTTTAAGTTGGCGAGGAAACACTTGGGAAAAGTAACATGTATGGAAAAAAAAAAATGACATGGAATCTTCACAGGAAAGGATGGAAAAGGACCTTGTTCAATTAATGATAAAGATGGAGGAAGGGGTGAAAGAGGAGGAGGAGGACGAGGAGGACGAGGAAAAGGAGGAAAAGGAGGATATGGAGGAAGAGGTGTTGAAGAAGGAGAAAAAGGAGGAAGAGGAGTAGGAAACCTTTGCCAGCAGGTGACAGTGCTACAAATACAAGGAATTAGTAAAGACAGCCAGTACTCACTGTGACCTTTGCACGACTTAACGTGAAAATGGCAGACAGTGCCGTTCCAGATCTTCAATGCATGTGTGGGCGTGTCAGGCCGGTGTGTGGCGCTGCGGCAGAGGTGGTGAAGCAGTGCTATAATGAAACTCGATGCTGCATATTGGCTGCATAATTGGTATGAAAACAGATGCATCATACGATTAAAAAATCTAATTACAAAAAAAAAAAATCTAAATGAAGCCTTTAAATGCCGTTCGGAAATTGTATTTGACAAAAGATAAATAAATAAATAAATAAATAAATAAAGGAAAACCTTGAGAGTGAATTTTCAAACATTTTTACAATTTAATAACATGAATGGATGTTTCTTACAATTTTATGTTTCCTGTTTAATCATTTGTAGTTCCACTCTCCTTACATGTTCTAAGTCATCATCTGAGACCACTCCCATCACACTATTTCACTCGCCTTCCTCTTATTCGGATACCAAATCAACTGTTTTCTTTTGTGTAAAAAATAAAGAAATTGTATAAATTCATTTCAATAGAGAAATGAAGTTGTTCTTGAAAATATCTGTTCAAAACCATCAATTCATCCCGTTTGCCACAAAGGAAACTTAATTAAATGACAAACTCACCCACACACACTCTCTCTCTCTCTCTCTCTCTCTCTCTCTCTCTCTCTCTCTCTCTCTCTCTCTCTCTCTCTCTCTCTCTCTCTCTCTCTCTCTCTCTCTCTCTCTCTCTCTCTCTCTCTCTCTCTCTCGTGCGTGCGTGGGAGCGTTTTTTGTGTTGCTTAGTATAAATCAAAGATAAGAAATGAAAAGAAAAGTTCCGGGATATGTGCCGAATTCTTGAAAAAAAAAAATCCTTATTTCGGTCTGGATCCCGGGACCCCTGGATCTCGAGATCCCGGGAAGAAAACTATTCCGTACTGATGTGCGTGAGGGTCACGGCTCGTGTTCCTCTCTTGGCTCTGGAAGAGTGGGACTAATCTTGTTCTCTTCTGTACAGTGACAAAAGAGTGTGGCAGTGGAAGTCATTTCAGCTGACCGCAGAACTACACGTCAGTTATGGTGTGTGAATGGGCACTTGTGGCGAGGTTTTCCACGGCTCTAAATGGCTGTCAGCCCATGGTGGCGTGAAAATGCTAGTGAGATATTATTACACAAGTGCTGATGTCCAGATAACGAGAGACATGTAACAGAGATAAGTCACTGATAGAAATTAATACTTAGAGAAATAAATATCCAAAATCATATACGGGTATTATAACGTATGGATTTGAAGCGAGGGTTCATGATTGCAGTGTTGGTTTGGCAACGATTCAGTATCACTAATGGAAAAATGTGCATATCTGTCGTTCAGTGGAAAATGTTCTTAATTCTGTATCTCATTCTTTTATCTGATTGGCTAAAGACCTTATCATATTCTAGAATTGAGGCCTTTGATTGGTGTGCGTGGTGAGTGTCACCGTGCTTTAGCTCCAAGCTGCTGATCGGTCCAAGAAGGGAGCGCAAAAGTATATCAAATATCACATGGTCGTACCTTATGACATACCACTGTATACTACACAATTCAACAGCAAGGAGAGGAAAAAACAAGCAATGGACGTCAACGCGACCCTCGGCGAGAAGGGGAACTCGGAGAAGAAAGAGACCAAGGAACACAACAAGAAGAGGAGGTGTGAGAGCCTCGAAGACTGCAACACCCACAAGAAGAGAAAGGACGCTGTAGGCTGTGAAGAAATCAAGCACCGCGCTAAAAGAAGGAAGGGAGGAGACGAGAGACACTAGAAGAAAGCGGATCGTGAGCAAGAGATTAAGAAACACGATAAGAAGAGAAAGGGGGAAGGTATGGAAGACTACGAGAACCACAAGAGAAGGAAGATGCATGGCGTTGAAGGGGTTACGGAATATAAAAAACAGAGGAAGGGGAATTACATAAGAGACAAGAAGATGAGGATGGAGTGTTTGAATCCGATTATGGATGGCATCAAGAAGAGGAAGAAGCAGGACACGGAAGACGACGAGAACCTGGGTAAGAGGAAGGGGCAGGATACTGAAGAACAGGAAAGCCAGACTAGGAAATGGAGGAGGAAATGTACCGAAGACCATGATAACCAGGCTAAGAAGAGGAAGAGACAAGATACTGAAGACCATGAGAGCCAGCTCAGGAAGAGGAAGGGGGAGGGTACTAAAGACCATGATAACCAGGCTAAGAAGGGGAAGAGACAAGATACTGAAGACCACGAGAGCCAGCCCAGGAAGAGGAAGAGGGAGGGTACTAAAGACCATGATAACCAGGCTAAGAAGAAGAAGCAGGATACTGAAGACCACAAGAGCCAGGATAGGAAGAGGAAGGGTCACAAGAAAGAGCCGAAGAGGATAAGGATGCCGGAGAGTTGCATATGGATCCTTGAACGCCCCGGGAAGGGGAGAGGACGGGACAGCGAGGACGTGCTGAGGCTGAAGGTGGAGGCCGAGAGAGTCAACAAGAAGGAGTGGAGTGTGAGCGAGTACTGCCGTGTTCACATTAAGAAAGGAAACCTGGTGGATGCGACCGTCCGCGGCCACCCGTGTGTTGTCGTGCTCGACACCGGCGCCGAAGTCAGCTACATGAAGCTGCCAGTGGG
Source organism: Scylla paramamosain (assembly GCF_035594125.1). Lineage (NCBI taxonomy): Eukaryota > Metazoa > Arthropoda > Malacostraca > Decapoda > Portunidae > Scylla > Scylla paramamosain. Next base: position 25,097,426 of record NC_087157.1, read on the forward strand.
CCAGAGGCTGGGCCTCGTCACGGGCCGCGAGGACACGGTGAAGCAACGCCTGTCTACCTGGAATGGCGTGCTGGAGCTGGATGTGATCAAGCTGGCTGAAGTGGTGGTGGTGCTGAATGGCGCCGTGGCTGTCAACACCCCCATGTTGGTGCTTGTTCGGGGGAATGTGGGGAAGCACTCGAGCAGTGGCAGAATAGTTATGTCCATGAGCCGCCTGCAGGTCGCGGAGATGCGGCAGGAGTTCCATCCCGACGACAGCGGCAGCCTCTTCCTGCGTCACCCCGAACGTCTGCGTCAGAGACAATATAAAGAAGACAAAATGTTTATGTTTGCCGCACGAGCGCAAGGCATCGAGGAGCCGCTAAAGGTGGTGGTGGACACAGGCGCCAAATTAACATTCTGTATCACCAAGACCGGCCTGGACAAGGTGTGGCGCAGGACAGGCACTTGGACTCCGCCGCCAGGACGAGTCCTGCTGCAGTTTGGCCGCGGCGCAGACACAATGCTGCAGAAGATGGACACCAGACGGGTGCGCGACTGGTTTGACTTCGTGCTTGGACGAGCGTTGCTCTGTCAGTTACGAGCAGCCATAGATTATGTTGACTCGACCATGACCTTGACGCTCAACAGAAAACAATTCCGCCTCCACCTCCTCACTCACTGAGCGCGCCGTGCTCCCGCGTCCCCTCA
>NC_087157.1:25103115-25108115 GCF_035594125.1 Scylla paramamosain
AATAAATAAATAAATAAATAAATAAATAAGAATAAATAAATAAATAAATAAATAAATAAATAAATAAGTAAATAAACAAATAAAATGAATAAAGATAAATAAATAACCTAGATTACTTAATCAGTAGATTTTGAAAACAGGAAATCATTTACTTCAGTCATGTTTAAAAAAAGATCTAAATCAATCAATCACTCAGGCTTGGCATAGCATGACTTGCCAGGTTAAAAATGGGAACTGATTGTGAAGGGCGACGTATGGTCTGGCCAAGTACCTAACATTACGCTGGCCTGAGAATAGAGTACTTAGTTGGAATGTCCAAATGGAGTAGAGAGGAAGCCGAGTTGGAGCGGTTGATGGCTGAGCTAGTGTTCTCCACGGGTATAGTTTAGTAACTTTTTTTTTCCATCACTCTAACGTAGGTTTATAGGCCATGCATATATATATATATTTTTTTCTTTTTGATATTTGAAAAAAAAAAAAATTTTGTTGTATTTTTTATATTTTATTTATTTATTTCAAACACATACAATACATACAGTCATTCCTTCACACACACTTCATTTATATGGTGTTCCTAATTCTATCACGAAATTATTGTCTTTGTCGGGGCAAGGGGCAGCACACGTTCACACAGGTAGGGAGGCAACATTACCTGTAACATTACTACGTATCATGTATGTACGTAGGTGAAGAACAGATTCATAAAAATCACGCAATACAGAATGCATACACACTTTCAAACTTTTTACAAAATATATCAGTTTTTATACATAGAGCATGATGTATGTGGCATGATATATACATGAAAATCACGCTGCCTGTGTCCCTATAAACACTCGGGAGAAGGGTTCGGATCCTACCTTTCCCTTGATCCTTGGTAGTTAACTCGCTTTTCAAGGTGGCTTCTTAAATTTGAATTGATAATACCCATCACCATTTCGTCGTTTTTTTTTTTTTTTTTTGGAATATATATGGTAATTCCAACACAGGTAGTCATTTTGTATCCACATACGTATACTGCAAAAACAGGCACGGCACATTTCACACAAACATCCACATATGCCTTTATTCAGGTCCACAACAAGTAGTAGTACTTTTTTTTTTTTTATGTAAGAGAGCAACTGGATAAGGGCAACAAAAATTTTGAAGATAAAAAAAAAAAATTAAATGCCAGTTCCCAAAGCTATGCCAAATATAATGATCAAACAACGGATGACAAATATCTTAAAATCTTCCTCTTGACGGAGTTCAGGTAATAAGAAGGAAATACAGAAGCAAGCAGGGAGTTCCAAAATTTACGAGAGAAAGGGATGATTGATTAAGAATATGGGTTTACTCTTGCATTAGAGAGGTGGACAGAATATGAATGAGAGAAGAAAGAAAGTCGTATGCAGCGAGATCACGGGAAAAGGGGAAGCATGCCGTTAGCAAGATCAGAAGAGCAGTTAGTGTGAAAATGGCGGTACAAGATAGCAAGAGATGCAACATTACGGCAATAAGAGAGAGAGGCTGAAGACAGTCAGTTAGAGGAAAGGAGTTGATGAGACGAAAACATTTTTATTCCACCCTGTCTAGAAGAGCGGTATGAGTGGAACCCTCTCCAGACCTGTGAAGCATACTCCATACATGGACGGATAAGGCCACTGTAAAAAGTGTATAGCTGCGGAGGTGAGAGACGACTCAGAACGCCTAACTTCATTGAAGCTATTTCATCTAGAGATGAGATGTGAAGTTTTTAGTTTACTTTAGACGAAACAAGTTTAGTGTAGTAGAGGGGAACAGCTGAGTGTCATTGAAGTAGAGGGGATAGTTATCTGGAAGATTGTGTCGAGTTGAAAGATGGAGCAATTGAGTTTTTGTTTTAAAGGCATTGAATCATACTTAGTTTGCTCTGCCCCCAATCAGAAATTTGAGAGATCAGAAGTCAGGCGTTCTGTGGCTTCCCTGCGTGAACTGTTTATTTCCAGAAGGGTTAAACGTCTACAAAAAAGCGTGGAAAAGTGTTGGGTGGTATCAACAGCGTAGGAGTGGATAGGACAAAAAGTTTGGTGTAGAAAATAATTGATGATTACACCTTTTTTTTTACATAATAGGTTTATTGTCATTCTATAGTCAGTTTTTTTTTTTTTTATGTAGGAGGAACACTGGCCAAGGGCAACAAAAATCCAATAAAAAAAAAAGCCCGCTGAGATGCCAGTCCCAGAAAAGAGTCCAAAGCGTTAGTCAAAAATTGAAGGATAAGTGTCTTGAAACCTCCCTCTTGAAGGAATTCAAGTCATAGGAAGGTGGAAATACAGAAGAAGGCAGGGAGTTCCAGAGTTTGCCAGAGAAAGGGATGAATGATTGAGAATACTGGTTAACTCTTGCATTAGAGAGGTGGACAGAATAGGGATGAGAAAAAGAAGAAAGTCTTGTGCAGCGAGGCCGCGGGAGGAGGGGAGGCATGCAGTTAGCAAGATAAGAAGAGTAATTAGTATGAAAATAGCGGTAGAAGACAGGTAGATATGCAACATTGCGGCGATGTGAGAGAGGCTGAAGACAATCAGTTAGAGGAAAGGAGTTGATGAGACGAAAAGCTTTTGATTCCAGCCTGTCTAGAAGAGCGGTATCAGTGGAACCCCCCCCAGACATGTGAAGCATACTCCATACATGGACGGATAAGACCCGTGTACAGAGTTAGCAGCTGGGGGGATGAGAAAAACTGGCGGAAACGTCTCAGAACTTTAGAATTTTAGAGGGATCAGAAGTCAGGCGTTCTGTGGCTTTCCTGCTTGAAATGTTTACTTCCTGAAGGGTTGGACGTCTACGAAAAGACGTGGAAAAGTGCAGGATGGTATCATCAGCATAGGAGTGGATAGGACAAGAGGTTTGGTTTAGAAGGTCTTTGATGAATAATAACAAGAGAGTGGGTGACAGGACAGAACTCTGAGGAACACCACTGTTAATAGATTTAGGAGAAGAACAGTGACCGTCTACCACAGCAGCAATAGAACGGTCAGAAAGGAAACTTGAGATAAAGTTACAGAGAAGGATACAAGCCGTAGGAGGATAGCTTGAAAATCAAAGCTTTGTGCCAGACTCTATCAAAATCTTTTGATATGTCCAAGGCAACAGCGAAAGTTTCACCAAAAATCTCTAAAAGAGGATGACCAAGACTCAGTAAAGAAAGCCAGAAGATCACCAGTAGAGCGGTCCTGACGGAACCCATACTGGCGATCGGATAGAAGGTTGTGAAGTGATAGATGTTTAAGAATCTTCTTGTTGAGGATAGATTGAAAAACTTTAGATAGGCAGGAAATTAAAGCAATTGGATGGTAATTTGAGGGATTAGAACGGTCACCCTTTTTAGGAACAGGCTGAATGTAGGCAAACTTCCAGCAAGAAGGAAAGGTAGATGTTGACAGACAGAGCTGAAGGAGTTTGAATAGGCAAGGTGCAAGCACGGAGGCACAGTTTCGGAAAACAACAGGAGGGACCCCATCAGGTCCATAAGCCTTCCGAGGGTTTAGGCTAGTGAGGGCATGGAAACATCATTGCGAAGAATTTTAATAGGTAGCATGAAGTAGTCAGAGGGTGGAGAAGAGGGAGGAACAAACCCAGAATCGTCCAAGGTACACTTTTTAGCAAAGGTTTGAGCGAAGAGTTCAGTTTTAGAAATAGATATGATAACAGTGGTACCATCTGGTTGAAATGAAGGAGTGAAAGAAGAAGCAAAGTTATTGGAGATATTTTTGGTTAGATGCCAGAAGTCACGAGGAAAGTTAGATCTTGAAAGATTTTGACACTCTGTTAATAAAGGAGTTTTTGGCTAGTTGAAGAATAGATTTGGCATGGTTCCGGGCAGAATTATAAAGTGCATGAGATTCTGGTGATAGAAGGCTTAAGTACCTTTTGTGGGCCACCTCCCTACCACGTATAGCAGGAGAACAAACTGTGTTAAACCAAGGTTTGGAAGGTTTAGGTCGAGAAAAAGAGTAAGGAATGTACGCCTCCATGCCAGAGACTATCACCTCTGTTATGCGCTAAGCACACAAAGACGGGTCTCTGACAAGGAAGCAGTAGTCATTCCAAGGAAAATCAGCAAAATACCTCCTCAGGTCCCCCCAACTAGCAGAGGCAAAACGCCAGAGGCACCTTCGCTTGGAGGGATTCTGAGGAGGGATTGGAGTGATAGGACAAGATACAGATATGAGATTGTGATCGGAGGGGCCCAACGGAGAAGAGAGGGTGACAGCATAAACAGAAGGATTAGAGGTCAGGAAAAGGTAAAAATGTTGGGCGTATCTCCAAGACGGTCAGGAATTCGAGTAGGGTGTTGCACCAATTGCTCTAGGTCGTGGAGGATAGCAAAGTTGAAGGCTAGTTCACTAGGATGGTCAGTGAAGGGAGAGGAAAGCCAAAGCTGGTGGTGAACATTGAAGTCTCCAAGAATGGAGATCTTTGCAAAAAGGAAGAGATACAGAATGTGCTCCACTTTGGAAGTTAAGTAATCAAAGAATTTCTTATAGTCAGAGTAGTTAGGTGAGAGGTATACAGCACAGATAAATTTAGTTTGAGAGTGATTCTGTAGTCTTAGCTAGATGGTGGAAAACTCGGAAGATTCAAGTTCGTGGGCACGAGAGCAGGTTAACTCGTTGCGCACATGAACGCAACATCCAGCTTTGGATCGAAAATGAGGATAGAGAAAGTAGGATCAAACAGAAAAGGGGCTACTGTCAGTTGCCTCAGACACCTGAGTTTCAGTGAGAAAAAGAACATGAGGTTTAGAAGAGGAGAGGTGGTGTTCTACAGTTTGAAAATTAGATCTTAGACCACGAATGTTGCAGAAGTTAATGAAGAAAAAGTTGAGGGGGGTGTCAAGACACTTAGGGTCGTCCTCAGTCAGTAGGACAGTCCGACCTGGGGACATTTGTGGTCCCCTCCCTAGATGGGGACTTCGAGGCTGGTGTAGGAGTCGCGATAATGATTTTGAAATTTTGAGTGAAAGGTGTGTGTGTGTG
>NC_087157.1:25113115-25128115 GCF_035594125.1 Scylla paramamosain
GGAAAACCAGGAGGCAGTGCTTAGGGTGTTGACCAGTGCCTGCTAGTATTTTTGTTGTTAGTGCTTGGTTGATAGAAAAGTTATTGGAAAAGTGAGAAGGTAACAAAATATTCTGCATGTGAAGGAAGTAAAAACTGAAGAGCCATCTCTCTAATTCAGTATTTGTATTATTGAATAGCTATCAAGTACAAAATGTGATTGTATTAAAGAAAATTAAAAGATTGCCAAATATTCAGTGTACAGCAAATTAAATAGTTATTAATTTTCTGTACGTAGAATATTTTATGTACATAGAATATTTAGCAATCTTTTGATATTCTCACTGCGATGTACAGAAAATACTTTATTTTTTATTTTCATGCACTGACTGTTTTCATTGCTTTTCCTTGTCATTTATTCTGTAAGCGAACATTTAAGTTGACCCTTCACGAAATTTGACTTAAACTGAATGTTTTTTTTTTTTTCCTGGGTGAATAGAAAGATTGCGAGAGCAGGCTGTGGATGTTTCTTATTTGCATTTAGCTTTGTATTCATTCCCTGCTGCATAAATTACAGAGCTGACGATAATCTTGATTTACATGTGTGCGTAATGATCACCGGATTGATTCATACCTGTGAATCTCTTCTCCTGGGATGAAAACAAAGTAAGGAAACTCTTGTAAACAAAAAAAGTATGGTAGATTTTGGAAGAATAACACAATGGTAATATTATACTTCAGAATTACTAAATTGACAGTAAAAGGCATCCATTATCAGGACCAAACGACAGGTTGACTATTATATGGATTTTTTTTTTTTTATGTAGGAGCGACACTGGCCAAGGGCAACAAAAATTCAATGATAATAAAAATAAAAAAAAAGCCCACTGAATTAGCACCAACAACAAAACACGCAGAAAAGCACCCAGTGGTAGATTTGACAACAGGGAATGAACACCCTGGCAAGACTATTCTTTTTTACATCAGAAATACCAAATTGACAACGATGCATGGCCTTGTTCAGAACCAACCTTCAGCGTGGCCATTATGTGATTAGAATCCGAAACAAAACGCGCAGGAAGGCAACCAATGCTATTTTACTTTTATATAGTTTTTATTTAAGGGGAAAAATCGCTAATTTGCGTCGCATTGCCAACCTCGGGGACCTGACTTGCTGATGGCGTCGCTCCCTGAAACGCAATACGATCGCCCTTTAAGATTTTCCCTCAGGGTCAACACACCTTTCAAATTACAGGCAAATTATTCTCTCGGGGGTAATTTGCACGCTTCACCAGGTATTGGACTGTACTGCGCGGTAATACATTGCAGAACCACGACCACTAAGCTAATAAAAGATCATTTTCAGACCAATGCAGTAATAATTCACATTGCGTTCCGAGCCTGAAATTCCAAATATTAGTATCTGTTATGTTGAATATGCTTCATTTAACACTAACTGCGGGATGTCAGGCGATGAGGTGCTGTCGAGTGAGTCCTAGTACACTTATGAGAGACAGGAACATACTCGTAATATAGTGACATAAGATTGGAAGAAAACAAGGGGAGCTGGAAATAGGTTCCATGCAGGGACATATGGCAGTCACTATTTCCACCTATATCAGTCCACCTACCTATCATCTTCATCCACATCACTTTAATCAATACCCAGACCACTAGTCTGCTGCAATATCTCAGAACCTCACCTGGTCAGCCATGCAGTCCTTGTGTTTTATAGATACAGTACGGCAGTTTGGAAGGAAAAGTATCATGACACAACGCCGAGGGAGAGAAGAATGGAAAGACTGATGGCTGGCCTGAAACACGATCCGTCGGTGCCATAAGCCAACGTGCTATAAAGTGTTGTTTTTTTTCTTTAGTTATGAGATCCCCAGGCCATGCACGCCACCTGGTCGCCCACGCCACGCCACACCACACCACACCACACCACACCACACCCACACCACACTACACAGACATTCTTCCCTTAATAGTGTTCTGCTGAAGCTATATCTTCATCTATGTTTTTTTATTCTTCCCTTGATACAAAAGCGTCAAATTTAAGGGCGAGTTAACAAAGTACCTTATTAATACGACTTACGTCTGTATTTTTTTTCTACTTGGTACAAAGAAACGCTGAGCCAAAGAGCCAGTTAACAGAGCCAGTAAGAAAATGAGTCGGTGCAACATTCATAGTGGTAGGGAGGGCATTACGGAAAAGTGTAAACATTGCCGGTGTAGCTGAATGAAGCCTTAAAGAAGCAAATACAAGGGAGATATAATTTACATGATACAGTAGTTCGTAAGCAAAGCCACACCTATCCACGTACAGACCCTATCTCATTTTATCCCTGAACACACACACACACACACACACGCATACACACACACAGAAGAGAAGAAAGAAACAGATGGATGAGAGGAAAACACGTGGAATTAACATTCATCTTTCCTGTTTTCCTTTTCGTTTGGATCAGAATGCGAGCCGAGCCGAGCCAAGCCAAGCCAAGCCAAGCCAAGCCGAACCGAGCCGAGCCGAGCCGAGTCGAGTCAAGGTGAGCCAAGTGGAGGCACGTCTTGCATCTCCTCCCGTCATTCCATCCACGTTATTTACCCTCCCGGCACGATGATGACTCCCGCGCGGAAACAACTCAATGCCAGGCGCCGAGGGAAGGAGAGAGGAGGCCCGAGGTGAATTTGGGGGCAATTTTATAAGACAGGTGGAGGCGTAAGAAAGAGGGAGAAGGACGCCTAATGGTGGGAAAATGCAAATGAGGCCTCACTTCTCCCTTCTTTTCCTTCCCTCCACTCCAAGATTAGTGGTAAAAATATTCACATTAGTCGGAATTGCATGAGCTGTAGCATTACATCTCTGTTGGGATTTATTGTTTTACCTGTGGCTGGCGTACCTGAGAGAGAGAGAGAGAGAGAGAGAGAGAGAGAGAGAGAGAGAGAGAGAGAGAGAGAGAGAGGAGAGAGAGAGAGAGAGAGAGAGAAAGAGAGAGAGAGGTGGGGCTTTTTGATTAGGTTAAGTAGACATTGTTTTTCTTCCTGTTGTGAGTTTGTTTGTGTGTTATTTCTCTTTAAGTCTGTCTGTCTGTTTGTATGCTTTTGTATGACCATTGTCTGTTCTTGCATAGCACACTACTAGTTTATTTATTTGATTTTTACTGTATTTTATTTATTTATCTAGTTTTTGCTAACGTTATCAGAATTCCTGTTATATATATATATATATATATATATATATATATATATATATATATATATATATATATATATATATATATATATATATATATATATATATATATATATATATATATATATATATATATATATATATATATATATATATATATATATTTTTTTTTTTTTTTTACCGTACGTATCATTTTCAGATCCTTCTTTCTCTCCCTCTCTCTCCCTTCTTTTTTTTTCTCTCATTCTTCCCCTATCATCATCATTTCCCGGCCATTCATTCGCCGTCACTTACTTCCAAGACTGTATCTATCACGCTGCACGTCCGCGATCACCAAGCGGCGCCTCTCCGGTCCAAGTAGATAATAATAAAAAGGAATATTAAAAGGAGCGCCGTCTTTCTAGTGGATATGCCTCCGCGGCCTCTCACACTCCGCCGCCTCCGTTAACTTATCAGTATTTGCATATTTCTTTTTGAAGTTAAACATCACTACCATCAGAGAGAGAGAGAGAGAGAGAGAGAGAGAGAGAGAGAGAGAGAGAGAGAGAGAGAGAGAGAGAGAGAGAGAGAGAGAGAGAGAGAAAATTGGGTAGAGGAAGGGCAGAAAGATACATAAATAGATTCAGACAGACAGCCAGGCAGGCAGACAGAAAGGCAGGTAGATGTGACAGTAGAAGAGACATCGGGTTTGGTGCCTGGGTTGAGAGGAATGGAGCCTTTTGTAGTGGAAATGATAAAATTCAAGTGTATTTTTCGTAAAGGTTTATCATTCCATTACGTAAAGGCTTTAGAGGTTATTAAATGGCCAGGCCTTGAAGGGATGGCTTGGGATAATGACATTACTACACAGTTCTCTCTTACAATTACTTAGCCTACGTGTGATTCAATTGAGTTTGTGATGGTGTTCTTATTTTGCATACTGATATGAAGTAATACCGTCATTTTTTCACAGTATTACAACAGAACCCAGTTAGACTACTACCGTATTATCACTAAACATCAGTACATTGCCATCATGGATTGTTTATTTGATTAAAGGACTCTTCATTTGATTCTATCCCGTAATATCATATACTTCTTTAATGATAGAGGATAATTGATGATGACAACGAAATTATCTCGCCACTGGATGAGGTTCATGTAGTGGAGTCGCCCACAAACAGGTATATTTTGTAACTGTGATCCTATAGACTTTGGGCTGTATTTTTTAGCAAAGTTCTTTCATAAATGCTATTTTTTCAAAGCCTACAAAGATGATTAACCGGTTTCTCATGGGTGTTTTTCTTACTAATAATGCAGAATCTTTGGGACATCATAAGAATAATCATCCTTAGTAATCCCAGTAACTTTCTTTAGAACTTGTCAAGAGTGACTGAGATAAGATGCCAAAACGTTTAAGAATACGGAGTGTGAGTGTCTGGTGCTGTTGAAGTCTTAGCCCTTTCACTAATATGGTCGTCTTTTGTTAACATTGAGATCGCTGTAGTAAACCGTGTGGATGAACATAAAAAAAGGCCAATTTTATCTTTTCTAAACTACAGAAATACAATTTTAAGAGACAGTAGTACAAAAAAAGAAAATCATTCTCTTGAAAGTTGTAGATGATCATGGGAGGGATTGGCGAGCAGTGACTGGGTTAACGTACGCTTGGCTAATTGATGAGGCAGCTCGAGTGTACCGGCAAGGTCTCATGGACGCCCCGCACACCCACGGGACTGGAGGGCTTACAGAAGAGTTGTACTGGTATTGGCACCACTCCATCACTCCCCATTACTGTGACAGCGCACCAGTGAGTGTCCTTTGCAGCATCCCAAGTATCCCCTGGGGTTATTCGTACCCAAGTCTGGGAACACCTGCTGTCAAGGAAAGTTCCTCCTGAAATAGAAATTATAAAGGATAGATAAGGAGCGTTCTCATTATTTTAGGGATAACTTTTTAACCCAACAAGAAAGATGAGAAGAATTTAATAATATATCATAAAATCTCTATATGAAAGACCGTCAAATACTGAGACAACCAAGGAAAAGAAAAAAAAAGTAAACACATAAATAAATAGATAAAATAAATAAATGAAAAGAATTAGAGGCTAAAGTAAACAAAATGAGAGACTAGTAGAAATACGGACATGGGCAAAGAAACAGAAAACAGAAACAGACAAACAGATAAACCGAATAATGAACAGACAGAAACCATAAACAACCCTCAGCAAATTTCAACAGGCATTGCACAAAAAATACAAAGAATTATAGCCGAATGTTAAAATATAATATGTAAGGGAAGCTGCCAAGATAAAAAAGAAACTAAAGTAATAACGAAATGTTTCCAAAAGTGAACTTAGAGAAGATATAAAGACATAATCCTCACAAACTATCTCGGCCAACACAGGAAAAAAAAAAGGAGAAGGAGGAAGAAGAGGAGAAGGAGAGAGAATGACGTGAGTAGGTGGGACATGAATGAAAGGGAACGTGGAGGATAAAAGGAAGAGGAGGAGGAGGAGGAGAGTGAAGGGTGGAGGAAGAGGAGGAGATTGCAGAGTGAGGGAGAAGGATAGTGTAGAGTGGAGGAATGTAGGAGGAGGAAGAGAAAAATTGAGCAGGTCTGTCTTTTGGAAGCTAGATAAAAATACGAGAGAGAGAGAGAGAGAGAGAGAGAGAGAGAGAGAGAGAGAGAGAGAGAGGAGAGAGAGAGAGAGAGAGAGAGAGAGAACGGCAGAGACGCACATATTTTAGACAAAAAAGAAAAAGAAAAAGCGAAAATGAAAGAGAGAGGGAGTGAGGGAGGAACGCACCCCGATCAGAAGTGTGTTGCAGAGAAATTTGAGGTGAGGGACTGCAGTTCAGAAAAAGAGAGAGAGAGAGAGAGAGAGAGAGAGAGAGAGAGAGAGAGAGAGAGAGAGAGAGAGAGAGAGAGAGAGAGAGAGAGAGAGAGAGAGAGAGAGAAGGAACGTGGCATGAATGTTACAAGAATGTTTTGAGGCAATATTAGAAAGGAGAGGGGCTGGGGACGGAGACAGACAAATAGAGGGACAGCGTTGTGTGTGTGTGTGTGTGTGTGTGTGTGTGTGTGTGTGTGTGTGTGTGTGTGTGTGTGTGTGTGTGAACTAGAAACTTTGAAGGGAGAGGGAAGATGATGAAGATTTGAGGAAGTTATTTTATTTATTCTCTCTCTCTCTCTCTCTCTCTCTCTCTCTCTCTCTCTCTCTCTCTCTCTCTCTCTCTCTCTCTCTCTCTCTCTCTCTCTCTCTCTCTCTCTCTCCCTCTCTCCCTCTCTCTCTCAACTCTTTCCTTTCGCTTTCTAGTTCTTGTGTCTTGCCTGTGTGTGTGGCTATTTTTTGCAGTCTTATCCATCGTGTGTGTGTGTGTGTGTGTGTGTGTGTGTGTGTGTGTGTGTGTGTGTGTGTGTGTGTGTGTGTGTGTGTGTGTGTGTTTTAATGGCTTCGTTTTCTTTTGCTCGTTATCTTGCCTTCCCTTCCCTTCTTCGCCACTCCCACTTTTTTTTCTTCTTTTTTCTCTTTTTTTTTTTATACAGTCGTCCAGTTCTTTACATCATTCGTCACATTATTTTCGTCTTTCAGCTGTCAAGGTTTTTTTCGCCTAACGTTCCTTGGCCAATCTTTCTATTTTTTTTTTTTTTTTTTTTCTGCCTGAGAGCAGTAACGTTCGGTGTTCAGCTTCCGTGTAAGAGTCCAGGAGTTCGATTTTGGTTCTCTACAGTTTTTTTTTTTTTTCAGTTGAAGAGAGAACGCTGCCTTATAATTTTAGATATGGCATAAGATCTTACAAAATCAGGAACACAAAGGAAGCTACAAGAAGCCATCAGGTCTACACGTGGTTGTAGTATCTGTATAAAACATTACCCATTTCCACCTATCATTCCCATATGACCTCACTGCTTTGGCGCCATTACTCAATCATTACATTCCACACTTCACCCATATCATGAAATCTAGTGTATCTCTTACTGAATCCCGTCACTTTAAACAGCACCCCATCAGAAGGGTTGGTTTGGTTTTAACAGCACAGCCCGCGTCAGAACCATCCTATGGAGTCTGGCATGTATTCAAGAAAGGGGGGACGAGAAGAAGGAGGAGGAGGAGGAGGAGGAGGAGTAGGAGGAGTTACATAGAGTTACATAGGAAAACAGGCCACAACAGACCTTGCGGTCCTCACGAGGTAACCTGACTAGGACTACTAAGGTGATAGTAGAAGAAAAATGCAGGAAAGCAGAAGGCTTTCTCCCTACCTCCACTACTTCCGGCATAAGCCGTACAGGAAAAAACAGATCGGAGAGAAATATCTTACGGGGTTAGAGAAGGAAATAAAAACGAAGGAAATTTTATAAGAAAGAAAGAAAATAGATGAAATGAGGTGCCCTCATTTCCTGAGGGTAAGGAAGTTAATCACTAAAAAACAAACGCTGCTAACCGCGGATTGTAGGCAAGATATTTATCAAGACAGCGTTTAAAAGTCTTTACGGTGTTGCTGTCTATCACGTCTCGAGAAAGCCTAATCCATAGATCTACTACTCGATGGAAAAAAAAAAAAAAAAATGTTTTTTTTTTTTTTTTTTTTTTTTTTTGATTCGTGAGAGTTGAAGGATTTCCTAACAATTTTGCAACTGTTTCCTTGCGTGAAATTTGAAGAGTCTATCGTGAAATATTTACTGCAGTCCATGTTATCAATGCCTTTGATGATTTTAAACGCCTCTTAGTTTTCTTTGTGTTAATGTGAAAAGATTAATTCTATAAGACGCTCTTCGTATGGTTTGTTTCTTAGGCTTGGCATCATCTTTGTTACTTCACGCTGATCTCTTTTTAATTTATCAATGTCTTTCTGGTAGTAGAGGCACCATGCTTGAATGCAATATTACAAAAGGGGACGGACTAAAGAGTTATACAAAGTGAGGATTGTATCCTTAGATTTATATTCAAAAGATCTGCCAATAAAGCCAGTTACTTTATTTGCTTTCTTTACGACTTCTGAGCATTATTGGCCAGGTTTTAAGCTACTCGATATTGTCACTCCTAAATCAGTTCCGTTGTCAACACTTTTAAGTTGGGTACCATTTAAAATATACTTTGCTTTCTCGTTTTCTATACCCTATGTGAAGCACTTTGCACTTATCTGCATTAAAACTCATCTGCCAGGTTTGCCCCCACTCAGTCAATTTGTCTAGATTTTTTCTGCATTTCTATTACTTGTTCGTTAGAGACTACGGAATTCGCAATTTTGGTGTCATCAGCAAACTTCGATATTATACTGGTAACACCCTCATCTATGTCGCTAATATAAAACAAGAGAACAGGTCCTAATACTGATCCCCGTGGTATTCCGCTGGTTACGTTAGTCCACTTGGATGCTTTTCCATTTATTACTACTCTTTGTTTATGGTTATTTAGCTAGTTTTGAATCCATCGCAACACGTCGCCTTGGATACTGAGTGATTTTAGTTTAATCGGTAAGCGTTTGTGAGGGACTTTGTGGAAGGCCTTTTGAAAATTTCGCAGTCACTGGCTGGGTTGGTGGTCTGTACATAAGGGATAATGCTAGTTTGGTCCCGTAATTATTCTTTAATAATATAAATAAAGCATCTACGTTTGCAATGAGAGGTTTTGATAAAAGAACTGGGTTGAGGCTGGCTTTGATGCAGAACAAAAATGCCGCCTCCATTTTTGTTTACACGACTTTTTTTTCAAATATTACGTACCCGGGAGTTTTATATTCTGCTATATAGTCCCTGACTTCTACATTTAACCATGACTCTGTTACGCCTACTATATCGTAGTCTTCTGTGAACGCTATTTCTTTTAGTTCTGAAAACTTGTTACGCAAGCTACGGGCATTTACATAGAAGACCTTAAGCTTATTTCGAGTAGGTGGGGAGTCGTTTATGTGGATGAGGCTGCGCGATCCTGCTGGACGTTTTTTGGCCTGAAACTAGAAACTTTGTTACTTAGCAGCCTCCTGAGTCGTGCTGCCCCCAGCCCGTTGAGGTGCAAACCGTCATCCTGGAAGAGGAAGGGTTTATTATAGAAGTCGTCCCAGAGATTCACGTAGTCCACACCTTCATCTGCGCAGAGAGATCTTAGACGGCTGTTAGTACTGAAGGCTCTATCATAGAAAATGGTCGGTGCTCTGGTCCAGGGGAAGAAGCCTGAAACAATAATATTTTGAGATTTAGTCTTATACCGCTGAATCATCCTCTTGTACTTCTCCTTCATCTTCTCGGATCTGGTGTTCTCAACGTCATTAGTACCTGTGTGGATGACGAAAAGGGCATTATTTTCCGCTCCGCTGGCTGCCTCATCGCATGCTGCCGTGATGTTTAGGCGTCCAACAGACATACACAATTACACAGAGACAAATGCACCTACAGGTGTTAGTTGTAGGAAGGAGGAGAGGTTAGGCGTAAATAAACCAAAACAAACAATCTAATAAGGACTAGTGGTCAAAATATAAACAACCAAACTGGTGAGGAAAGTATCTATGTTAATAACTACGAGTCTCTCACTGTGTGTTTGTGAAGAGGTGTGTAAAATGTATGTAGAAACAGTAGCTAGGAAGTAAATGGATGTAGGTACTAAGGATATAAGTCAACACTTAGCAATGCTGCGAAGCGAAGCGGAGTAGGTGACCGGAGCGTGCGCGGTGACCTCTTCCCTGTAGTATGTCGCGAGGACTGATATAAGAACATAAGAACATAAGGAAAGCTGCAAGAAGTGACGAGGCTTACACGTGGCAGTCCCTGTATGAAATATACCTACCTATTTCCACCTATCATTCACATCCATAAACCCGTCTAATCTTCTCTTGAAGCTCCCTAATGTCTTAGCACTAACAACATGATTATTGAGTCCGTTCCACTCATCTACCACTCTATTTGAGAACCAATTTCTTCTTATCTCCTTCTTAAACCTAAATTTTTCAAGCTTGAACCCGTTATTTCTTGTTCTATCCTGGTTGCTGATCCTAAGAATTTTGCTTAGATCCCCCTTGATACCCTTATACCTCTTAAAGACTTCCATCAGGTCCCCTCTTAACCTACGTCTCTCTAAAGAATGTAAATTTAACAGCTTCAATCTCGCCTCGTAAGGAATACTCCTCATCCCCTGTGTCCTTTTAGTCATTCTCCTCTGTACTGATTCCAATAGACCTATATCTTTCCTGTAATGTGGGGACCAGAACTGCATAGCGTAGTCTAGATGAGGTCTGACCAGCGCCAAGTATAACTTTAATATTACTTCGGGCCTTCTACTTTTATCACTCCTAAAAATGAATCCTAATACCCTATTTGCTCTGTTTCTGGCTTCTATGCATTGATATACATTGATATGTCGCGATGAGGAGGAGGAAGAGAAGGAGGAGGAGAAAAAGAAGAAGAAGAAGAAGAAGAAGAAGAAGAAGAAGAAGAGGAAGATGATGATGATGATTATGATGATGATGATGAAGGAAGATCAAACGATACAACGGAAAGCAAATAGCAACAGACCTTTTGGAACTTGCTAGGAAGAGGAGGAGGAGGAGCAAGATGAGGAGGAAAAGAGGAAGAAGAAGGAGAAGAAGAAGAAGAAGAAGAGGTAGAAGAAGAAGAAGAGAGAAGAAAAAAGCACTCATTTCAAAAGATGGCAAGCATTCAAGAAGAAGAAGAAGAAGAAGAAGAAAAAGAAGCTCAGTTCTCTCAGAGCAGAGTCGAATCCCACTGTTTATTTAGTTCACTCTAAGGATTTAAAGAGAAGCTACCTTGTATTGATTCCATAACCTTATCTCTCTACAATTGATCCTCCTCTCTTCTCTCTCTCTCTCTCTCTCTCTCTCTCTCTCTCTCTCTCTCTCTCTCTCTCTCTCTCTCTCTCTCTCTCTCTCTCTCTCTCTCTCTCTCTCATTCTTCTTCCTGTCTCCTCAATGCCACATCGTTTATCTTCCCTTCTCTGAACCTTTGCTCTCTTTCTAACCTTTCCTCTCTTCCCCCTTCCTTTCCCCTTCACATCCTATCATTACTCCTCTTGAACGTGGAGGCGGCGCCGTGTGGTGTACGATGGAGGGAGGGACAGGTAAATAATTAGAGGTGTAATTAAGACAGAGGGGATCACTTGGGGCACCCGAGGGGATAGAGGTCGTGGAGAGCATAAAAGGTAAAAGTGACTGTGAATGGTGAGGGCAAGGGAAAGGTAAAGGCTAAAGTAGTAAGGATAGGTTGAGGTTGGGAGCTCCGGATGTACTAGCGACACAGGATTGAGGTTAAGGTAGGTAAATACAGACAATGAGGAAATGAGCAAGTTATGACGGAGTAGAGTTTAGAGAGTACAAGTAAGGTTAGAAAGGACCAAATAGACTGGACAGACATAGGGAGGGAGGGAAGATAAACAGAAAATGAGAGGAAGTGGGGACATAAAGAGGATTAGAGTTTAGGAAGAATATGTAAAGTTAGAAAAGGAAAGGTAAGAAAGGAACAAGGAGAGAGGGAGGATTAAATGTAAAATTGATGGGATATAGACAGAAAATGAGAAGAAATGGGGGACTTGATGATGATTACAGTTTCTGGAAGAGCATGTAAGATTAGAAGAAACAGAATAGACATGATAGACACAGGGAGAGGATGAAAATTAGACGCAAAATTGAAGGGATATAGACATAAAAGGAGGAAAGGAGGGAGGGAGGTAGGGAAAATTAGAATTTAGGAAGAAGTATATAAGGTTAGAAGAAACATAATAGACACGATAGCCACATGGAGAGGTAAGACTAGAAGAGGAGAGGAATTTACGTAACATTAGGGAGAAGGGATAAGGAAATAAGAGGTAAGGAGGGAGGCAGAGAGGGTAGAGAGGGAGGAAAGAATAAGGGTAACTCTAGTATATAAGGTTTAGGTCAAGAAATATAGAGAAAAAAGTGAAAGGAAGGAAGGAAGGAAAGTATAAGATAAACAGGGATATGTAAGGTTAAGATAGAATAATGAAGAGGAAGGAAGGGAAACAAGACTCAACAGGCACAAAAATAGATACTAAGGAGGGAAAGAGCTCTATGTATAACAGCTGGTGGAAGAATATATACGGTAGTGAGAAGGAAGAATTTTGTGTAGCGGTAGATGGAGGAATATATGGAAGAATATATATTAGGAAGGAAGAAGGAGAATTTTGTATAGCAGCAGGAGGAGGAATAAATATAGGAGGGAAGAGCGATGGTTTTGTACAGCAGTAAATAGAAGAATATATATATAGGAGTGAGAAGGCAGGATTTTGTATAACAGTAGACAAAGTTCCAGTAGAGGGCAGGGGGGCGTGGGGAGACGGGACTCGAGGGAGGGGTGGAGACCGTTCGCAAAGCTTCACTGGAACGACTAAGCTTCTTATGTAACCGTGTGTGGGTGCACTGCCGGAAGCGGGGCTTATGTGCACGTGCGCCCAACTTTTAAACGTGGACGCTTCTCTCTCTCTCTCTCTCTCTACACACACACACACACACACACACACACACACACATCATTGTTTGTTGTAAGAAGGAAACTGTGGAACGTTTTGTCATGTCTTTTTTACACATTCTTAATTATTTATCCTGTCTCTGTATTGTCTGTTGTATGACAATCGACTGGAGCTTCATTAATGTACAAAGAAAAAAGCGAGTACATAAATGATACAGTTAAATGTTTGCGGTGAAGGTCTCTCTCTCTCTCTCTCTCTCTCTCTCTCTCTCTCTCTCTCTCTCTCTCTCTCTCTCTCTCTCTCTCTCTCTCTCTCTCTCTCTCTCTCTCTCTCTCTCTCTCTCTGCCCCGCCACGTACAAACACGCTCCGTAACAGTATACGGGGTTTCCAATACTTTCCCTTTCTTGCGTTGCTCTCCCCGTGTAAAGTATTCCCCCCTAAAGCAGTAGTTTCCTTCCTCAAGATATACATTTCCTATTATTCTTCTCCCGGCCCACGTTTTCTGACAACACTGCTTATTTTCTTCCAATATCTTCCGTTTTCTATCGCTGCGAGGGAGGGCTTGGGTATTGGGAAGCCAAGGTGAGAGAAGGGGGAAGTTGCAAGGCTTTAGGTGTTGGCAGGAATCGAAGACAAGCAAAAAGTCTATTTGGTGAGGAATCCAAGAGTCTCGGCAGCTGGCGCGGAGGCTAATGTGCGCAAAAAACAAGATCCAGGTGGCTGCTCTCCTCCCGGCGGTGTCTGTCAGGCTGTAGAGTTGCTTTAGTATTTTTGTTTTGCTTTCTTTGTGTGTTTGGAGTTCACTCTGTGTTGTGTGTAGGCATGGTTGTGTGTGTATGTGTGTGTGTGTATGTGTGTCGATCCTAATCCCTTTGTATTTTCTCTCATTCAAGGTCAGTGGAAGACGAAAAACGTTTGGAGTTGTAGAGGAGTGGAGGAGTGGAGGAGGAGGAGAAGGAAGAAGAAAAAGAGCATCACATTTCCATCCCTTTCCGGTCTCGGCTAAAAGTAAAGTAAGTAAAAGTCAGAATCATTACGTTACCTGTCTTTTCTGGCCCGGAGCGCGATCTTCAGCAACAGATCCCAGACTCGACCTCGCCCACGCCTTCGCCAACGCCTCCACCCTCACCCTTACCTCCGGGATGTGAGCAAACCGGGGCAACGCAGCGGGTCACGGCATTGCGTTGGCGTGGCTCTTGGCGTGGTTGTGGCGGGGTCGTACGTGTGAGCTCTTTCTGCCGCTAATCCTTCGTGGTGTGTTGAGTTTAGCGCGTGTGTATATCTGGTGTTTTGTGTCTAAACGTGCGTATGTACTTTACGAAATCCCTGGTTTACGTGTCGGTAATCTCGTGTTCTGTAAACGTTGTATTTTTTTTTTCCTTTTATTTTCAGTGTGTCTGCAATGCGTGTTGGTTAGATGTTCTTTCACCACCGTCACTGCCATTACTAGTACTGCCACTTTCACTACGTCCACCTCGTCTTGGTTTTCCAATAGTCACTACACAGAAGCCTCCACTCACCACTTGCTCCCTCCACTTCTATTTTCTTACCACATTCTCACTACAGCACACACACACACACACACACACACACACACACACACACACACACACACACACACACACACACACACACACACACACACACACACACACACACACACACACACACCTAGATCTTTATCCACAAGTCTCTTTCTATCATCGTGCGAAATTCTATTTTATTGTCTATGGTGCCTCGTGATACCTTAGGCAAATAATTTCTCTCTCTCTCTCTCTCTCTCTCTCTCTCTCTCTCTCTCTCTCTCTCTCTCTCTCTCTCTCTCTCTCTCTCTCTCTCTCTCTCTCTCTCTCTCTCTCTCTCTCTCTCTCTCTCTCTCTCTCTCTCTCTCTCTCTCTCTCTCTCTCTCTCTCTCTCTCTCTCTCATACCCTTTCATCACCCAACTAAACCTGTCTTCCACCCCATTAAACAATTAACCCTCCCTTCTGTACCATGTCATCCTTTCCCTAGTCATCTAACCACAATATCTTCATCCCTACACACATCTAATACACCTTTCCATGACTCTACCATTCCACTTCACCTCACACCCCCACACAGCCTCGCATCACGTTCTCCAGCCCTCTGCCTCCACTTCCGATGCAAGCAATCCATGATATCGTGACTCGTGTGGACTGTTGCATAGTTTTCTTTTTTTAGGCAGAAAGGCGGGCTCGTATTGCAAGGAAGGGCAAACACTCGCAGTGTCTAGCATACGTCTCTTCGCTGTGATACAAGTGAAGAGGAGGAACAACAAAGGACGAGAGGTAGGCAGAGGCATGCACACACACTCTTACACACACAGACAGATAAGCACACACACACACCCCACATATCTCTCTCTCTCTCTCTCTCTCTCTCTCTCTC
>NC_087157.1:25133115-25140615 GCF_035594125.1 Scylla paramamosain
AAAAGATAAATGATGAACACCATGAATAGGTAGGAAAGGATTGTGAGGGAGAATAATTAAGTCTAGAAGAGGAAAGCCAGGAAAAAGTAAATATAGTAAAAAAAGATAAGAAGATAAACAGCGGGGGATAGGCTAAATGGGGTGGGTATCCTGCAAGGCTGTCACTTTGTCCCCAGCCGTTACCAAGGGAGCATCTAGCGGCAGAACGTGGTCTGTTTCTCGCCCACTCGCCTCCGCTTGATGATTTCCCGAGGGCCAAGAAGCCTCATTGACCTCACTTGACCTCCACACCATTTATCTGCCTTGCCTCCCCATCACCACCCCATCACCTCCCTCCCTCCCTCCCTCCCTAACTCCCTCACTCCCTCTATGCCTTGTCCCGCCACAACAGAGTACCAGGTAGCATATAACCTTTTCACTATAGCATGACGGTGAAAAAATGTTCTGCATGCTCCTCACTTATTCTCTCTGACTGAAAATGATTTACACCTGTATTCTTCAAACATTTCTCTCACAGGGACTATTTTCAGTGGCCGCAGAGAGAATCAGTCAGGTTCTCTGGGGTGTTTTTCCACACTGACGATGCAGAATCCTTGTTAAACGATCAATGGAATCATACAAACGCACCTTATGATCTGTAATGACTTCCATGGCAATATGTTTAAAGTTATCGAGGTGAGACACTGAAAAGTGCAATAATGCTCTCTTCATTGACTGGAAGAGAGGAAGTTAAGTGCTGGCAGTTCATTTCATTAACAATAGAGGGAGTTTTGTTGATAAGTAGATGAAGTAAAGAGGAATAAGAAGAAAGACTGAAGAGAAAGGAAAGAGTAAGTAAAAGGAAGTGGAAGGATGGATAACCAAGGAGTAGAATAAGAGATACATGAGTAAAGAGGAAAAGGAATGAGAGCAAGAACTGGAGGAAAAGGGATGATTTTAGAATTGCTTGGGGAGAGAGAGAGAGAGAGAGAGAGAGAGAGAGAGAGAGAGAGAGAGAGAGAGAGAGAGGGAGAGAGAGAGAGAATCTGAATGTGAATGTAACGGAGACTTGATATTCAACAATTCCATCCAAAACTATGAAACGTAAGTTGAATTAGAGATAATGGAGAAGGTTCAAGAATATGTTCACTTACTACAAAAAACTAGTGCAAGTCCAGATTATGGGAAGAAAGAAATAGAAATGTGATAAGGTGCTCTTGCTGGACAAAAATAACAATAGAAAAATTAGTCTTACAGTATCATTGAACAGAAAGGATCATAATCACACACCCACACACACACACACACACACACACACACACACACACACACACACACACACACACACACACACAGAGAGAGAGAGAGAGAGAGAGAGAGAGAGAGAGAGAGAGAGAGAGAGAGAGAGAGAGAGAGAGAGAGAGAGAGAGAGAGAGAGAGAGATTGCCATACATTAACAACAAATACCCATAGTTTAATATAAGGGAGAGAGTTTGCTGCTTATTCTCCTCCCCAGCCTCAAGACCGTCAGTCACTTTATATGAATAGTGAAGACCGCGAGTAAATGTATCTGTGAAGTATTCTACATGATGGTCTCAACTTACAAGTAATGCTAAGGCTATTTGCAAAAGGCCAACTCTACACGGAATATATTGAAAGCTGAGCGCAAAATGTTGAATATGTATATTTTCTATACATGTATATAAGTTAAATGAATATATCGTTATTTGTTATAGTGTAAGTTTGTTTAGAGAATATGCTGGGATCCAAAAAATAAATGGACTTGTGTAATATTTGTAGTAGTTGTAGTAGTAGTAGTAGTAGTAGTAGTAGTAGTAGTAGTAGTAGTAGTAGTAGTACAGTAAAATCCCTCTCATCCGGCATTCGAGTATCCGGCAGCTTCAAGTATCCGGCACATTTTTCCCCGAGCCTTAAAATCAATAAAAAATCAATGTGTACTCATAATATCGATTAGAATTCCCGCGCGAGGCATACTTTGTCCCCTCGCCACCAGAGTGCACTGCTTCGCGCCACCCGTGGCCCACTGCACTGTGTTTACTCAGTGACTCAGTCCCGCGTGTGCACTGTTTATCGCCTGACGCCTTCATCATGCCTAAAGTTGTAGAAAAGAGGAAGCGTGTTGTGCTTACACTTAAGCAGCTGATCAGATCAGCTGCTGATTAAGATCAGCTGATCTTTGTTATGGTAAGATGCGTGAGTGTAGGGTGGTGACTGTTGACATAGTTTCACTTCTATTCAAGTATCCGGCAATATTCAAGTATAAGGCATATCGGCGGTCCCGTTGATGCCGGATAAGAGGGATTTTACTGTAGTAGTAATAGTAGTAGTAGTAGTAGTAGTAGCAGTTGTAATGGTGGTGGTGGTGCTATCACTACTACTACTACTACTACAACTACTACTACTATCATCATCATCATCATCATTAGTAGTAGCAGAAACAGCAGCAGCAGCAGCAGCATCAGTAGTAGTAGTAGTAGTAGTAGTAGTAGTAGTAGTAGTAGCAGCAGCAGCAGCAGCAGCAGCAGCAGCAGCAGCAGCAGTAGTAGTAGTAGTTGTAGTAGTAATAGTAGTAGTAGTAGTAGTTATAGTTGTCATCTAAAGACAATTCTTTCTTCACACAACTTTACATGCACCAGATACAAGCATACCCTTCAGTCATAATTCAAAATTCAATATGGTTATTGAATTTTGAATTATGAGTGAAGGGTATGCTACGCTAGCCTCGGAGTCACTATCTGGAGAGGGGAAAACAAATGTCCCTAGGTCGGACTGTTTCTTCTGGTATCGACCTTGTGTCTTGACACCCCTCTCAACTTTTCATTAACTTCAGCAAAATTGGTGGCCTTAGATCTAATTTTCAATCTGTGGAATACCACCTCTCCTCTACTAAACCTCATCGTTTTTTCCTTTTTTCCTCAGTGAAACACAGGTGTTTGAGACCACTAACAGTTCTCTTCCTTTCTACTTTCTTTATCCTCATTTTTCAATCCAAAGCTGAATACTGTGTCTATGTGTACAACGACCTAACTTGCTCTCGTTTCCCAAGCTCCTGAATCTTCAGAATTTTCGGTCATCTAGCTACGAAAACTCTCAAACTCAAACTCGCTCTCAAACTAAACTTGTCTGTGCTGTATACCTCTCACATAACTCCTCTGATTATAAGTGACTCTTTGACTAATTAACTTCCAAATTGGAGCATATCCTTACTCTCTTCCCTTTTGCAGTGATCTCCATTCTTGGAGACTTTAATGTTCACCACCAGCTTTGGCTTTTCTTTCCCTTCACTGACCATCCTGGTGAACTAGCTCTTAACTTTGCTATCCTTCATGACATAAAGCAATTAGTGAAACACACTACTCATATTCCTGACTGCCTTGGAGATACACCCAACATTCTTGACTTTTTCTAACCTCTCATCCTGCTTGTGCTGTCATTCGGTCTTCTCCATTGGACTCCTCCGATCACAACCTCATATCTGTATCTTTTCTTATTGCTCCAATTCCTTCTCAGGATTATTTTGATTTTCTTTAGAATGATTAGTGCTCCTGTGTCAGAAAACTGTCTCCGTGTGCTGAGAGCATAGCAGAGGTGATAGTGACTAGCATGGAGGCGTACATTCCTCACTCTTTCTCTCTCCCTAAATCTTACAAGCTTTTGTTTAACACAGCCTATTCTTATCCTATACATGATTGAGAGGTGGCCCAAAAAAAGCACGAAAGGTACTTGAGCCTTACGTAATCTGAATTTCATGCATTTTATATTTATGCCCGGAATCATGCCAAATCTGTTCTCCAACTAGCCAAAAACTTCTTCATCAATAAAAACTGTCAAAATCTTTCAAGATTAAACTCCCCTCGCGATGTCTGGCACCTAGCTAAAAAATATCTCTAATAAGTTTGCCTCTTCATCTTTCTCTCTGTTTCAACCTGATGGCGCCACTAACACCTAATCTCTCTCTGAGGATGAACTCTGTGATCAGAATTTTGTTAAAAATTCCACCTTGAATGATTCAGGGTTTGTTCCTTCCTCTCCTCCACCCTCCGACTATTTCATACTATCCATTAAGATCCTTCGTAGTGATGTCTTCCATGCCCTTCCTGGTCTTTAACCCTCGGAAGGCTTGTGGACCTGATGGGGTCCCTCTCTTATCGCTTTCCGAAACTGTTTCCGTGCTTACACCTTGCCTGTTCTTTCTTTCTATCAACATCTACCTTTCCATCTAACTGGAAGTTCGCTTACATTAAGTCTGTTCCCTCCCCCCCAAAAAAAAGGTGACCGCTCTAATCCCTCAAACTACCTCCTTATTGCTTTGATTTTCAGCCTCAAAAATATTTTATCTATCCTCAACAGGAAGATTCTCGAACATCAATTGCTACACAACTGCTACACAACCTTATATATGATCGCTAATATGGGTTGTGATAAGGCCGCTATACTGGTGATCTGGCTGTTTTTACTGAATTTTTGGTCATCCTCTTTTAGGAAATTTAATGAAACTGTCGCTGTTGCCCTAGGCATATCAAGAGCATTTGATAGAGTCAAAGACGAAGCTTTGATCTCCAAACTACCCTCTCGCAACTTCTATCTTTCTCTATGTAATCTATGTAATCTCATCTCTAGTTTCCTCTCTGACCATTCTATTGTCGATGTGGTGCATGGTCACTGTTCTTCTCCTAAATCTAACAGTATTATTACTCAGGGTTCTGTCCTATCACCCACTCTCTTCCACCCTCTTCCTATTATTCATCAATGGTCTTCTAAGCTAAACTTCTCGTACTATCCATTCTCTGCCGATGCACTTTTCCTTATCTTTTCACAGACGGCCAGCCCTTCAGGAAGTAAACAGTTCACGCAGGGAAGCCACAGAACGTTTGACTTCTGATCTCTCTAAAAAAATTATGATTCGGGCAGAGCAAAGTTAGTATTGTTCAATTCATCCAGCTTTGAACTCGACACAACCTTCCAGATAACTATTCCCTCTTCTTAAATGACACTCAACTGTCCCCCTCTTCTACACTGAACATCGTCGGTTTGTCCTTTACTAACAATCTGAACGGGAAACTTCACATTCCAATTCCAGCTAAAACAGCTTCCATGAAGTTAGGGGTTCTGTGTTGCCTCCGCCACTTTTTCTCGCCCCTCCTCCTCCATTCGCTAACTCTGTACATTGGCCTTATTGTCCATGAATGGAGTACACCTCATATGTATGGAGGGCTCCACTCATACCGCTCTTTTAGACAAGGTGGAATCAAAAGCTTTTCGTCTTATCAACACCTCTCCATCAACACCTCTCCTCTAACTGACTGTCTTGAGCATCTTTCTCATAGCGAATATGTTGGATCTTTTGTTATCTTTTACCGCTACTTTCACGCTATCTGCTCTTCTGATCTTGCTAACTGCATGCCTCCCCTCCTCTCGCGGCCTCGCTGCACAAGACTTTCTATTTTCTCTCAATCTTATTCTGTTCACCTCTCTAATGCAAGTTATCAGTGTTCTCAGTTATTCATTCCTTTTTCTGGTAAACTCTGGAGTCCCCTACCTGATTCTGTATTTTCTCCTTATGACTTGAACTCTTTCAAGGGGGAGGTTTCAAGACACTTTTTTTTTTTTTTTTTTTTTTTTTTTTTTTATGTAGGAAGGATACTGGCCAAGGGCAACAAAAATCTAATAAAAAAAAATGCCCACTGAAATGCCAGTCCCTAAAAGGGTCAAAGCAGTGGTCAAAAATTGGTGGATAAGTGTCTTGAAACCTCCCTCTTGAAGGAATTCAAGTCATAGGAAGGTGGAAATACAGAAGCAGGCAGGAGTTCCAGAGTTTACCAGAGAAAGGGATGAATGATTGAGAATACTGGTTAACTCTTGCGTTAGAGAGGTGGACAGAATAGGAGTGAGAGAAAGAAGAAAGTCTTGTGCAGCGAGGCTCGAAGGAGGGAGGCATGCAGTTAGCAAGATCAGAAGAGCAGTTAGCATGAAAATAGCGGTAGAAGACAGCAAGAGATGCAACATTGCGGCGGTGAGAGAGAGGCTGAAGACAGTCAGTTAGAGGAGAGGAGTTGATGAGACGAAAAGCTTTTGATTCCACCCTGTCTAGAACAGCAGTATGAGTGGAACCCCCCCAGACATGTGAAGCATACTCCATACATGGACGGATAAGGCCCTTGTACAGAGTTAGCAGCTGGGGGGGTGAGAAAAACTGGCGGAGACGTCTCAGAACACCTAACTTCATAGAAGCCGTTTTAGCTAGAGATGAGATGTGAAGTTTCCAGTTCAGATTATAAGTAAAGGACAGACCGAGGATGTTCAGTGTAGAAGAGGGGGACAGTTGAGTGTCATTGAAGAAGAGGGGATAGTTGTCTGGAAGATTGTGTCGAGTTGATAGATGGAGGAATTGAGTTTTGAGGCATTGAACAATACCAAGTTTGCTCTGCCCCAATCAGAAATTTTAGAAAGATCAGAAGTCAGGCGTTCTGTGGCTTCCCTGCGTGATATGTTTACCTCCTGAAGGGTTGGACGTCTATGAAAAGACGTGGAAAAGTGCAGGGTGGTATCATCAGCATAGGAGTGGATAGGACAAGAAGTTTGGTTTAGAAGATCATTAATGAATAATAAGAAGAGAGTGGGTGACAGGACAGAACCCTGAGGAACACCACTGTTAATAGATTTAGGAGAAGAACAGTGACCGTCTACCACAGCAGCAATAGAACAGTCAGAAAGGAAACTTGAGATGAAGTTACAGAGAGAAGGATAGAAACCGTAGGAGGGTAGTTTGGAAATCAAAGCTTTGTGCCAGACTCTATCAAAGGCTTTTGATATGTCCAAGGCAACAGCAAAAGTTTCACCAAAGTCTCTAAAAGAGGATGACCAAGACTCAGTAAGGAAAGCCAGAAGATCACCAGTAGAGGCGTCCTTGACGGAACCCATACTGGCGATCAGATAGAAGGTTGTGAAGTGATAGATGTTTAAGAATCTTCCTGTTGAGGATAGATTCAAAAACTTTAGATAAAGCAGGAAATTAAAGCAATAGGACGGTAGTTTGAGGGATTAGAGCGGTCACCCTTTTTAGGAACAGGTTGAATGTAGGCAAACTTCCAGCAAGAAGGAAAGGTAGATGTTGACAGACAGAGCTGAAAGAGTTTGACTAGGCAAGGTGCAAGCACGGAGGCACAGTTTCGGAGAACAATAGGAGGGACCCCATCAGGTCCATAAGCCTTCTGAGGGTTTAGGCCAGCGAGGGCATGGAAAACATCATTACGAAGAATTTTAATACGAGGCATGAAGTAGTCAGAGGGTGGAGGAGAGGGAGGAACAAGCCCA
Organism: Scylla paramamosain; assembly: GCF_035594125.1. NCBI lineage: Eukaryota > Metazoa > Arthropoda > Malacostraca > Decapoda > Portunidae > Scylla > Scylla paramamosain. Next base: position 25,140,430 of record NC_087157.1, read on the forward strand.
GAATCGTCCAAGGTAGAGTTTTTAGCAAAGGTTTGAGCAAAGAGTTCAGCTTTAGAAATAGATGTGATAGCAGTGGTGCCATCTGGTTGAAGTAGAGGAGGGAAAGAAGAAGAAGCAAAGTTATTGGAGATATTTTTGGCTAGATGCCAGAAATCACGAGGGGAGTTAGATCTTGAAAGGTTTTGA
>NC_087157.1:25143115-25160615 GCF_035594125.1 Scylla paramamosain
TTTCCCTGCCTTACACCCCTCGGCTTGGCTTTCCCCTCCCCACTCCCAGCCCGCGTTCCTTGGTTCCCCCCTTCATCGGTCCGGGCACTCCACTGCTGTTGGGTGAGTAAACAGGTGCCTTCAAAGGACTTAATCAACACTACCCTCCCCTCCTTCCCTCCTGTCCCTCCTCCTTGTACCAAATCTAACTCCTCCATCCTCACTCTCCTTCCTCTCTCTCTCTCTCTCTCTCTCTCTCTCTCTCTCTCTCTCTCTCTCTCTCTCTCTCTCTCTCTCTCTCTCTCTCTCTCTCTCTCTCTCTCTCTCTCTCTCTCTCTCTCTCTCTCTCTCTCTCTCTCTCTCTCTCTCTCTCTCTCTCTCTCTCTCTCTCTCTCTCTCTCTCTCTCTCTCTCTCTCTCTCTCTCTCCTAGCTCGCCCTTCATCCTTCTCTCTCTCTCTTCTCTCTCCCTCTTTCCGTGCCCCTCATCTGCCTCACTCTGCCTCACTCTGCCTCACTCTCCCTCCAGAGCCACTATTCACCACAACAACTCGTGTATTGTGTTAAGACGGCGCTGCTGGAGAGGCGGCCCGAGGAGTGTTTGAAGAGGAGGGAGCCAGGCCAGGGTAGCTGTCGACTTTTTGGTGTGTGTGTGCCCGTGGGGGAAAGGCTGTATAGGAGGCCTGATGGGGTGTGTGTGTGTGTGTGTGTGTGTGTGTGTGTGTGTGTGTGTGTGTGTGTGTGTGTGTGTTGAGATTATTGAGCGTTTGTCCTGTTTTTTTTTCTTTCCTCTTTCTTCGTTTCTTTCTGTTTTTTTTTTTAAGTTAGTGTACAAGAAGTGGTTTAACATGAGTGTTTTCCAGTGTAGTTGTGTGTGTGTGTGTGTGTGTGTGTGTGTGTGTGTGTGTGTGTGTGTGTGTGTGTGTGTGTGTGTGTGTGTGTGTGTGTGTGTGTGTGTGTGTGTGTTTGTCTAGCGTACCTGATTTACTGACATGCAACACACACACACACACACACACACACACACACACACACACACACACACACACACACACACACACACACACACACACACACACACACACACACACACACACACAGGTATTCATGCCGACTGGTCTCCAAGCTGTAATTTCACACTCAGTAATTACAGGTCACCAAAACGCACCAAATCACAGCGGTCGCCATGTTTGTCACGTGACCTGTGGGCGTGCGGGGCGCCTATTGGTGGTGCGGGCCGCTTACCTGTCATGAATGTAATTACCGCTGTTTGAACCTTTTAATGCTCTCCCTTCATATCTATTTGACGGTGACTTAATCAAAAAGTACCCGGTGATTTGATTTTTTATTTTTATTTTCCATTTTTATGATTTTTTTGTGTTTATTCATTTTTGTTTTGTATTTTTTTTTTTTGTTTAGTGAGTGAAGAACTTTTTTCATTTATTTATTTATTTATTTTATTTATTTATTTATTTATCTATTTATTTTATTTTATTTTATTTATTTATTTATTTTTTTTTATGTGTGTAGATATGCACGCACATTTGGCCTTACATAAACACACACACACACACACACACACACACACACACACACACACACACACACACACACACACACACACACACACACACACACACACACACACCAGCATCTGTTGTTTATTTTTTTTCAATTTTTTGATTGATTTCACTTTCCCTTCTTCTATTGCGACACGTTTACCTGGAGGCGATATTTGATTTTTTTTGTTCATCAAATGTTAGTACTGACCAACCCGCCTCTTCCCAACACACACTCTCTCTCTCTCTCTCTCTCTCTCTCTCTCTCTCTCTCTCTCTCTCTCTCTCTCTCTCTCTCTCTCTCTCTCTCTCTCTCTCTCTCTCTCACCCCTCCAATGGTAATATAATTGCAATAGGAAGAGAAGGAAGAAGAAAAGCAGAAGAGGAAGAGCAGAAGAGAACATACATAAATACAAACACTAGTTCTATTGTACATTACGAGACGCTTTATGAATCTACGTATACATCTTCTAAATTAAGAGAATCTATCTTAAGAGACGTATGATAGTAAAGGTGAAGGTTGCTCCTCACCCGCCACTCCTTGCAGCACTGCAGTCACAGACGGTAAGCCAAACAGTGGTCTCTCAGTACGTGGGTGAGTTCCCCATCCTCCCTCTCTGTTTACCCTTCCGCTTCTCTGCGCCAAGGCGGCTCAAAAGGCGTTTGTTTGTCAGGGAAGAATTTTTAATTGGAGAAGTCTTATGGAGGCGTTAATCCCGGGGAAAATAAGGGCAGACATACAGACATCTAGCATAAAGAGTTTGTGGAGTATGGCTACTATGTTGGTGACAGGGAAGTTAAATGAAAAATGAGATAAATAGGTGGTATGTCTTAACATGTGCAAAGAAAACATCGTGAATTCTGGAAAACTTAAACCTCAACCCCATAAGATATAATGTATAATGACATCTCTGTCTTGAGGAGGCCAACAATGAACAGTCTTTCAGCTTCAAGGAGGCTCTAAAGTCTTAAACGAACTCTGTTACTGGGTGAGGCGCTGAAAAACAAGGCTTGCGTAGAAGTCGGCGTAAACTGAGACGTTAAGGAATGAAAGGCAAATAGAAATAAGGGAAAAATTTGCATTGTATTTACTGTAGAGAGAGTAGACACCGATATTCTTTTCCGAAAATATAGTGTAACAACGGCAGCCGCCTAGTTTACTAAGTATTAAGGATTGCAGGTTGGGATAACTTAGTAACAAGAAGTGTTTTAGTATTTATACGTGCCAGCAGCCATTTCGCTTCTCGGCATGTCAGACGCAGGCAAACATGATGCACAAAAACTAACTTTTCTAAAACATTTCATACAAAGTGGCAGCATTTTCCAAACAAACTTTTTTCTCGGGATGTCATGTGACCGTCGCCCGTTCATAACCTCCTGCGGGACTCGCACAGCAAGATAAAGGTCATTACAATGCGAGCTCTTGCAGCACAACCTCCGCTTCTCTCGCATTCAAAAGCAAGGTTGTAAGAAGTATGTCACGGAGGAAAGGCAGTAGAATAGGAGACATCTTCATGACATCGTATTAGACTTGCAAGCGAAAGACAATCTTGTACACAAAATAGACAAGATCAAGCACGTCAAGACATGCAACACTCCACTCCCCTCGCTCACCTTCCTCCCGTGTTACGACCACAACTATCATTACTTTCTGATCAATCCTCGTATGTGAATCAATCATAAGGTGACATCATCAGCTGGTTGTCAGTGGCGGTCGTCTTGTGTTTTTTTACATTTTTTTATTTTATTTTTTTATTTTACTGATAATTACTGTTCCCTAGTAACGTGAAAGGATTCTTAAGGGGAAGCAAGGATGGTTCATTAAACTACATCAAGAAAGAAGAGGCAGCTGAAGCAGAAGGGCTTGCTGAAGGCAGTATAGAGAAATGGTAGGTAGGGAAAGGAGTGTGGTGGAATAGCAGGAGTGGAGAGTGGTGTGGAATGGTGGAGGGAGCAGGGTTTATTGAGTGCTGGGGTTTAATGAGTATGAAATGGCTAGGCTGTGATTGGTAATGGGGTTTACGAAGTGTGGAGAGAGTCGGATGTAGAAGTAGTGGAGTTTACTAAGTGTGGAGAGAGCAGGGTGTGGTGGATGGCCGGGTGTAGCGAGGATAGAGGGAAGTGAAGGCAGTGAGTAAGACTCGCTGTGGAAGTGAGGCTCATCAGAGTAGAGACGAAGTTATTTTGTGGAAACCTGGTAAGAGATCCCTTAATGTGTGTGTGTGTGTGTGTGTGTGTGTGTGTGTGTGTGTGTGTGTGTGTGTGTGTGTGTGTGTGTGTGTGTGTGTCAGATAGACTAAGATTCAACGCTACATATTGAGCGCCGCCGTTTTTTTCATCGTCACATGTAGTGCCAAGGTATTCCAGCCCTCAAGACCTACCAGCGCCCAAGACCTTCCTGTGCCGATATTTTGATGAACTTTCATGTGGGAGTGAACCTTAATCAAAGTTATTTAAATATTGATGAACAGGTGAAGAGAAATAGGAGAAATGTCTTTGGATATGACAACATGGGATAGGCAGAGTACCTGTGTGCACTGGTGCTCCATTTATCAAACAAAAAAATATCTATGGCTTTGTTTTAGGCGATTTTTTTCATACGTGACTTCTAATTAAATTAATCTGTTACATATGTATGATTTATTGAATACATTTGTGTAATTCAACAAATCATTTACAAAAACAAATAGAACAAATATATATTTTCAACTTGATATATTATAAGATAAAGCTACCCTCATATCACATGCTTTATTGCTTTGAATCCTGGAACGATGGTAACCTTGGAACGGCAGGGTAAATAATGTGCTATTATAGCGTCCAGTGCTGAATAGGCTGGTGTTGGGTGCTGAAATGGCATGGCAAAATATTGGTCCTCTCTAAAGGCGTAATAGTGTACTATCAGTTGTATGAGGCATAATGGTGATGGTAGTGATGGTGGTGGTGATGGTGGAAGCAATTATGATACAGAGAGTGATTTTAATAATAATTACAAATGATAAATATGGTAACGATGATGATTATAATTATGATTATAGTGATAAAAATTAATAATAATAATAATAATAATAAAAATAATAATAATAATAATAATAATAATAATAATAATAATAATAATAGTGATAGTGACAATAATCATACAATAAGTAAAACTGACACAGAACTAAAATTAATGTGCATTTTTTTTTTTTATGTGTGTGTGTGTGTATGTGTGTGTAAGGGCGTTGCTATAAAGGAAAGAAAGTTCAAGGAAAAGAAACCTGGAAAAGTGGGATGAATGGACGATAATTATTTATTTTTTCACCCAAGAAAAGAAGATCAAGAGAGTTCAAGTCTACAGACGACAGCTGTAATTGCCCTTCTGATGAGGCCACGCGGAGGGGGGAGGGAGGGATTGGAGGCCTGGCTGAGAGGTGAGAAGGAACTGTGAATGTCCTTCCTAGCCGTAAAGGACACCACCTTCCAGAACACACACACACACACACACACACACACACACACAGGACATGTGCGATTATATTATTTGTCATGTTTATTTTTATGCAGTTATTGTCACCATCATTACGCTCATTATTAATATCATTGTTATTATAGTTATTATAATTTTGCCATTTGTATTTTCTATGCAATTGCAGACTCACACACACACACACACACACACACACACACACACACACACACACACACACACACACACACACACACACACACACACACACACGTGTACTCTGTACAAGGGCCTTATCCGTCCATGTATGGAGTATGTTTCACATGTCTGGGGGTTCCACTCTTCCATTCATACTGCTCTTCTAGACAGGATGGAATCAAAAAACCTTTCGTCTCATCAACTTCTCTCCTCTAACTGACTGTCTTCAGCCTTTTTCTCATCGCTGCAATGTTGCATATCTAGCTATCTTCTACTGCTATTTTCATGCTAACTGCTCTTCTGATTTTGCTAATTGCATGCCTTCCCTCTTCCCGCGGCCTCGCTGCACAAGACTTTCTTCTTTTTCTCACCCCTGTTCTGTCCACCTCTTTAATGCAAGAGTTAACCAGTATTCTCAATCATTCGTCCCTTTCTCAGGTAAACTCTTGAACTTCCTGCCTGTTTCTGTATTTCCACCTTCCTATGACTTGAATTCCTTCAAGAGAAAGGTTTCAAGACACTTATTCTTCAATTTTTGACTTCCGCTTCGGACCCTATTCTGAGACCGGCATCTCAATGGGTTTTTCTTTATTGTATTTTTGTTGCCCTTGGCAAAAAAAAAGAAAAATGAAAAACGTTTTAATGTCAGATTCTGCATATCCTGCCTATCTTAAATTATTTTTAAGGGAGACGTTTCAAGACACCACATGGTTTTGCACTTGTATTTCTCGGTCTCTTTTAGGGCCTGGCATCTTCAGACAGTTTTCCCTTTGGTTTGCTTCTCTTAGAGTCTTTACACTGAAAAAGAAAAAAAGAAAGTTAACTTTTGATGTCTGATATTCTGAGAAGATGCAGACTTACGAGGGATCAGCGAAAGGAAGTGAGCCTCTTCTTAGTATACCGCGTAGTGTGTCGTCTTGTGACGGCTCCCTCCTCCTGATGTGTACAGTAGTTGGTAATAAGTACGATGGAATCACATCTTGTATCTTCGCCGTTTATTTGATGTAGAGAATGCAGGATGCGCCCGCCTCCGAGTCTAGTGCTGACTTCCTCCACAGGCAGACTCTTGGCCTTCATTTATTTAGCCCGCGCCCAGAGTTGTCCATCAGTTACAACAATACATCTGTCACGTGGCTTAGGGAAAAAGGGTGTGGAGGTGAGGTTGTGACTCCAGGCAGGTAACCGACACACCTAAGGAAGTCCGGTGAGGTGCGAACTGGCAAGGATCACGTCCCTCCACGTGGCCATGTGTGCCCGCGTGGTTTGCGATTACTCACAATAATAAGTAATATTTGGTACACTAGTGCTGAGTGACTGAAGTGCTTTCTGGTCCTGGTGAAAACATGGGCTACCTCCAATGCTGCGCGTGCTGCTTATTGCTTATGTGTGAGTGGGCGCCTTAACTACTGTGTGGAAAACTATTTGTTGGAGCCCTTGAGAGTTGATTTTTAGTCTCCCCTGCTGCTGCTTCTTTAGTTTCCTTTATTTTTTCAGTAGTCACTCTTGTTAGTTCCTTCTCGTTTTGCTTTCTTTTTTTTTTTTCATTTTTCTTCCTTCTCTTTCTCCTCCTCCTACTCATCCACTTCGCATCCACTTCATGTCCTTGCCTATGTAATCTGTGATTTCATTCCTACTGTGGGCTTATCTAAGCTACCCATCTTTTAGAGAGATGTCAGTCTGGTATATAGATATATACATTATTATCATCTCACAGAGGGTGCAACATCCTACTCGTATTCCTGACCATCTTGGAGATACACACATTCTTGACCTTTTCCTAACCTCTAATCCTTCTGCTTATGCTGTTACCTTATCATCCCCGTTGGGTTCCTCCGATCACAATCCCATATCTGTATCTTGTCCTATCGCTGCAATCCTCCTCAGGATCATCGAAAGCGGAGGTGCCTCTGGCGTTTTGCCTTTGGTAATTGAGGGAACTGAGGAGATATTATGTTGATTTTCCCTGGAATGACAACTGCTTCCGTGTCAGAGACCCGTCTCTGTTTGCTAAGTGCATAACAGAGGTGATAGTGTCTGACATTCCTCACTCTTTCTCTTACACTAAACCTTCCAAACCTTGCTTTAACACAACCTGTAATCGTGCTATACATGATAGAGAGGTGGCCCACAAAAGGTACTTAAGCCTTCTATCACCTGATTCTCATGCGCTTTATATTTCTTCCCGGAACCACGCCAGGTCTGTTCTTCAACTAGCCAAAAACTCCTTCATTAATAGAAAGTGTCAAAATCTTTCATGATCTAACTCCCCTCGCGACTTCTGGTACCTAGCCAAAACCATCTCCAATAACTTTGCTTCTTCATTTTTTCCTCCTTTATTTCAACCTGATGACTCCATTGCCATCTCATCAATTTCTAAAGCTGAACGCTTTGCTCAAACATTTGCTAAAAACTCTACTTTGGATGATTCAGGACTTGTTCCACCCTCTCCTCTATCCTCTGACTACTTCATGCTACCCATTAAAATCCTTCGCAATGATGTTTTCCATGCCCTCGCTGGCCTAAACCCTCGGAACGCTTATGGACCTGATGTGGTTCATCCTATTGTTCTCCGAAACTGTGCCTCCGTGCTTGCACCTTGCCTAGTCAAACTCTTTCGACTCTATCAAGATCTACATTTCCTTCTTTCTGAAAGTTTGCCTACATTCAGCCTGTTCCTAAAAAGGGTGAACGCTCTAATCCCTCAAACTACCGTCCTATTACTTTAATTTCCTGCCTATATATATATATATATATATATATATATATATATATATATATATATATATATATATATATATATATATATATATATATATATATATATATATATAATCTCTCCTCAACAGGGAGATTCTTAAACATCTATCACTTCACAACTCTCTATCTGATCGCCAGTTATGGTTCCGTCAAGGCGGTTTTACTGGTGATCTTCTGGCTTTCCTTATTGAGTTTTGGTCATCCTCTTTTAGAGTTTTTGGTGAAACTTATGCTGTTGCCTTAGACGTATCAAAAGCTTTTGATAGAGTCTGGCACAAAGCTTTGATTTCAAAACTACCCTCCTATGGCTTCAATCCTTCCCTCTGTAACTTCATCTAAAGTTTCCTTTTCTGACCGTTCTATTGCTGGTGTGGTAGACGGTCACTCTCCCTTCCCTAAATCTATTAACGGTGGTGTTCCTCAGGGTTCTGTCCTCTTATGCACTCTCTTCCTATTATTCATCAATGATCATCTGAACCAAACTTCTTGTCCTATCCACTCCTACGCTAAGGATTCCACCCTGCACTTTTTCCACCTCTTTTCGTAGGCGTCCAACCCTTCAGGAAGTAAACAGTTCACGCAGGGAAGCCACAGAACGCTTGTCTTTAGTTCTCTCTAAAAGTTCTGATTGGACCAGAGCAAACTTAGAATTGCTCAATGCCTCAAAAATTCTATTCCTCCATCTATCAACTCGACACAACCTTCCAGACAACTATCCCTTCCTATTCAATGACAGTCAACTGTCTCCTGCTTCTACACTTTTACATCTTCGGTCTGTCTTTTACTTATAATCTAAACTCGAAACTTCACATCTCATCTCTACCTAAAACAGCTTCTATGAAGTTTAGCGTTCTGAGTCGTCGCTGCCAGTTTTTCTCGCCCTCCCAGCTGCTAACTCTGTACAGTGGCTTTATCCGTCCATGTATGGAGTATGCTTCACATGTATGGAGGGGGGTTTCATTCATACCGCTCTTTTAAACAGGGTGAAATCAAAAGCTTTTCGTCTTATCAACTCATCTCTTCTAACTATTTTCAGCCTCTTTCTTATCGCCACAGTGTTGCATCTCTTGCTATCTTCTACTGCTATTTTCATACCTACTGCTCTTCTGATCTTGCATGTCTTTTCTCCTTTCGCTCGCTGCATAAGACTCTTCTTTCTCTCACCCCTATTCTGTCCACCTCTCTAATGCAAGAGTTAACCAGTATTCTCAGTCCTTCATCCCTTTCTCTGGCAAACTCTGGAACTCCCTACCTGTTTCTGTATTTCCACCTTCCTTTGACTTGAATTCCTTCAAGAGGAAGGATTCAAGACACTTATCCTGTAATTTTTTGTGAACGCTTTCGACTCTATTCGGGGACCAGAACCTCAGTGGGCCTTTTTTTTTTTTTTTCATTGCAGTTTTGTTGCCCTTGACCGGTGCCCTCCTACATAAAAAAAAAAAAAAAAAATCATTATCGTTGTTAAGGAACAAAATTATGGCCTTCAGTAACAATATGATTTACTTAAATGCTCGTTTCTGTCAACATTTGGCTTCCCATTCCTGTATGCTGTCTTTCATGAACTAAGAGCAAATCTTGATCCTGAGAACATAAGAACATAAGAAAATAAGAGAAGCTACAAGAAACCTTCAGGCATAGACGTGGTAGTCCCTGAGGAAACACATTTATATTATCTGGTAATTACATTGGTGAGCACAAGTGATAATACAGAGCAACGTTGCATTGCCTGGATGGACGGACGGGTGAATGGACGAGGCTGTTGCTGGAGTTTATGCAAATACATTCAACGTCGACTCTTTTTAATCACCAATTTGTGCAGCGAAACTTACGTCACCAGCTTTTTCATTCCTCCATTTGGATCCAGTCATTTTTATCATTGATTTTATTCAGACCACGCAGTTTTTCTATTCATTCATTATAAATCACACTTTTTTTCGCGTTCACCAATGTCATTAAGGAGGATATATTTTTACCACTACTAGTCTTGTTAGCATCGCCCTCAAGAAGGCCAGGTGAGGGCGGCGTGGGCGTGCCTTAGGTCTCTGAGTTGGTTGTGCCGCTGCGTGGAACTCGATTTGTGTTCCACGACGATCTGGTGAAAAGGATAGCGAAACGTTTCAAGACCATGGGAGGGATTTAAAAAAAAAAAGTGTCAGTAAAATAAGGAATGGTGGATAAAAGGGTAGGGTAAAAACCAATTTGTGTTGAGTTTTTATTGGTATGATTGTGCAAGGTCAGCCCAGATCCTTAGATCGCGAAGTCAAAGCTGATGTTGACTGAAGAAGATACAACGGAGATAATTTTACCGTCGTTCCTTTATATACCTACATATTTATCTTAAGCGAAGAGGAATAACGTGGTAACTTTCAGGCTAATGTAATGTGGAGGCAGGCTAATGTAGTACCCATCTTTAAGAAAGGAGATAAAACTTTAGCGTCTGACTATAGACCTATCAGCTTAACTTCAGTTGTAGGTAAAATATTGGAGTTAATAATAGCAAGGAACATTAGGGAACATTTAGACAAACATAACTTGATAAATCAGTCACAGCATGGCTTCACGAAGGGGAAGTCTTGCCTGACAAACTTGTTAAGTTTTTACAGTAAAGTGTACGAGGCAGTAGATAATGGTGATAGTTATGATACCTTATATCTGGACTTTAGTAAAGCATTTGACAAGACCATGGGAAAAGGTTAGGGCACACGGGATAGATGGGAAGGTGTTAGGCTGGATAAGGTCATGGCTTAGCGACAGGCGACAAAGAGTTGTAATAGACGGCTCGAAATCCGATTGGGGTCATGTAATTAGTGGGGTGCCACAAGGATCAGTATTAGGGCCATTGTTATTTCTAATATATATCTATGATTTGGATAGTGGAATTAGTAGTGATGTTAGTAAATTTGTGGATGACACAAAGATAGGTAGATTAATTAGGTCAGAATCGGATGCCATCGCCTTGCAGGCAGATTTAGATAGGATGAATGAATGGACGGACAGATGGCAAATGCAATTTAATAGCAACAAATGCAAAGTACTTAGCGTAGGTAGAGGAAACCCACACAATAGGTACACATTAAACAACCAAACTCTGGTAAGTACAGGGTACGAGAAAGATTTAGGAGTCATAGCTCTGAACTCCGTGTAGGAAAACAATGCATAGAGGCCAGAAACAGGGCAAATAGGGTACTAGGATTAATTTTTAAGAGTGTTAAAAGTAGAAGGCCGGAGGTAATATTAAAGTTATACCTGGCGCTGGTCAGACCTCATCTAGACTACGCTGTGCAGTTCTCGTCCCCACATTATGGGAAAGATATAGGTCTATTATAATCAGTACAGAGGAGAATGACTAAAAGGATACAGGGGATGAGGAGTATTCCTTCTGAGGCGAGGTTGAAGCTGTTAAATTTACACTCTTTAGAGAGACGTAGGTTAAGAGGGGACCTGATAGAAGTCTTTAAGTGGTATAAGGGTTATAACAAGGGAGATGTAAGCAAAATTCTTAGGATCAGCAACCAGGGTAGAACACGAAATAACGTGTTCAAGCTTGAAAAAAATTAGGTTTAGGAAAGAGATAGGAAGAAATTGGTTCTCAAATAGATTGGTAGATGAGTGGAACGGATTCAGTAATCATGTTGTTAGTGCTAAGACATTAGGGAGCTTTAAGAGAATATTAGACGGGTTTATGGATGGGGATGATAAGTGGAAATAGGTAGGTATATTTCATACAGGGACTGCCACGTGTAAGCCTGGTCGCTTCTTGCAGCTTCCCTTATTTCTTATGTTCTTATGTTCTTATGTCAATCTTGTATTTTAAGGAAAGAGAAACCACATTGAAGGTTTTTATAGACAAATTTATTTCATTTTCAATGAAAAGCTAACAAAAATAAAGGCCATGGTTAACTTCTATCTTAAAAGAAGACAGACGATAAAAGTCTTGCTTGCAATTTATGAAAGAAAAATTAGAGTTTCATTGACAACCTTCTGCTTCACTATTTTACCTCTTTCTCCAGCAGCTAATTGAAGGTAGTTCCGAAACAGCCCTGCAAGAGCCAAAAGGCCTGTTGCTGATTGGTTTTCCTCTATCATCCTTTGTCCCCCTTTTTTCTTTCGTGTGGTTAAGTGCAATACTGAAAGTAACCATTAATAACCAAAGTCAATGGGTTCCTTTATAGTTATAGCGATGAAAGACGCAATATACACTTGCCTCATTAATGTAGAGTGGACTTCTGTTTTTAATCTGTATTTGTAGAATAAATTAATTTTCGCCCTGGGGTCTTTATTAACAGTTAACATCACACTGAGGATGAAAGGAATACGTGCACACACACACACACACACACACACACACACACACACACACACACACACACACACACACACACACACACACACACACACACACACACACACACACACACACAGGCACACAAGGAGAGCGTCCTGATGTGGGTACGATTACACATGGAGTGGTGGATTGTTAACTTAAGTCGTGTCCTGCTCAGGGACTGCCACGTGTAAGCCTGGTCGCTTCTTGCAGCTTCCCTAATTTCTTATGTTCTTATGTTCTTATGTTCATCCGTGTGTCGGGAATGGTGTGTGTGTGTGTGTGTGTGTGTGTGTGTGTGTGTGTGTGTGTGTGTGTGTGTGTGTGTGTGTGTGTGTGTGTGCGTGCGTGCGTGAGTGCGTGTGTGTGTGTCTATAGTTGGGTGTGGGTGTGCAGGTGGGTGTGGGTATGAGAGAGAGAGAGAGAGAGGTGGGGGGGGAGAGAATATCAGATTCAGATCACTTATTTAACTGAAGATTAGTTATCTATATATATGATACTGAAAAAAAAACATTACATTAACATTATCACTAAAATAATTAAGACATTGTTTGAAATTTGTTTGTAAGTAATCATGTAAAGTGAAATGCCGAATCAAAATACAACTGAATATGTAATCCTCAGGAATAAAATAGTGATATCAGTTTGCGCTAAAACAATTGTTCACGAGGGAGTGAAAGGAAAGTTGCAATGAATTAATAGCTAAACACACCTTAGGAAATCTGCGTTTTATTTTCTATTTCCACCGCCCCAGTCATGTGTTGAAATATATATCACAGTGACAGGAAAAGCAAAATTAAATATTAAAATCAAAGTGTTGCAGTGATTGAAATGCAACATAAAGATTACATGACAATGAAATACCAATAAAAAATGTTGCAAAATCTTGACTGCACTACTATATACGTGAGCCATTTGAGAGTGTGGACAGTGTTGCCTGAAGAGAGGAGTGATTGGTGCACTGGTCAGGATTCAGGCATGCAGATTGGCTCTAGAGGAAAGTGTAGCATAAATAAACGTGGAAAGCAAGTAAAAAGAACACTATACAACTTGGATCATATCGTTATTCAGGTCAGTGTTTTAAATTTCTTCCATATCTTGAAACATTGACTTTGGTTGTGGTACTTGTAAGGAACTATTTACCAAGATATTTTCCCGTGCTCTCTAATTATCACAGAAAAATCAAAGCAAATTCAGTTTTTTCTTTTTCATATACTTTTTAATGTTATTTGCTGCAATTCATAAGTCCGAATGTGCTGATAAATTAGGCACTGAGTGCTGATTCCATGAAAGAAAAATACTGAGTCTTAATATATTTTCAGATAAGGACGGAGAGAGAGAGAGAGAGAGAGAGAGAGAGAGAGAGAGAGAGAGAGAGAGAGAGAGAGAGAGAGAGAGAGAGAGAGAGAGAGACTGTGGGGAAATTGTAGGGAACGCACATCTTAAAAGTTCGTAATTTTGTAATTTATTTATAACTTTCTGTTACGAGTAAATGTACTGAATTTCATGAGAGAGAGAGAGAGAGAGAGAGAGAGAGAGAGAGAGAGAGAGAGAGAGAGAGAGAGAGAGAGAGAGAGAGAGAGAGAGAGAGAGGGGGGGCACACCCAACACAATCCTCTTACCCTCTTCACATATAACTGCCTCCCTATTCTTTCCTCTACTGTCACTTGCTGTTCCTTCCTCCTGCTCCCCCGTGACTCTTCCCTCCCTCTGCCAGTAACCCTCCACCTCAGGGAGCTTGGTTAGTTCCCAGTCCTCATTTAGAAAAGAGAAGTCCGTTGCCCCCTGTGGCGTAAGAAAAGAGGATGAGGGAGAGGAGGAGGAGGAGGAGGAGGAGGAGGAGGAGGAGGAGGAGGAGGAGGAGGAGGAGGAGGAGGAGGAGGAGGAGGAGGAGGGGGAACTACAAAAGGAAAGTGTACAGGGAAGAGAAAGGTAAATAGTTGCCCATCTCTCTCTCTCTCTCTCTCTCTCTCTCTCTCTCTCTCTCTCTCTCTCTCTCTCTCTCTCTCTCTCTCTCTCTCTCTCTCTCTGAAATTGTCGCTTTCGTATCTTGTTTTTTGTTCTTTTCTTATCTCCTCTATCCTTTAGCTTTCTTTTTAAATTTCTTCCCTACATCCTCGTCTCGCTTCCAACTTTCTCCTCCTTTTCCTCCTCCTCCTCCTCCTCCTCCTCTGAAAATTACTTCATCTACTTTCCCGGCGCTTCCTTCCCCTGCATTCACTCCTCAGCTTCCTCTCCTCTTGCAAAATTCCTCTTTCAGCTTCTCTTTTTCATCATATTTCTTTTGTTCCCTGTTTGCATCCCGTCTCATTTTTTAGCTTCCTCGTCTTCATGTTTTTTTTTTTATTTCTCTCTCTCTCTCTCTCTCTCTCTCTCTCTCTCTCTCTCTCTCTCTCTCTCTCTCTCTCTCTCTCTCTCTCTCTCTCTCTCTCTCTCTCTCTCTCTCTCTCTCTCTCTCTCTCTGGATAATCGTTTGTTATTCGCTTGTGACATTCAACATCATACCATTATGCTATCACCAGAGAGAGAGAGAGAGAGAGAGAGAGAGTGAGAGAGAGAGAGAGAGAGAGAGAGAGAGAGAGAGAGAGAGAGAATAGCCGGATTAGCGATCAGCGCGCAGTAAAGATAATGAATGATAACGCTGAAGACTGGCGTGAAAATGTGATAAGCTGAGAATGAAGTTGCCAGAAAAGACTGAAGAATCCTGCTCTTAAGGGAAAATCTCGTCTGAACTTTGAAAGAAAAATGCTGCGGAGTGATAATGAATAATACTTCGAATAGCGAGCAGGATGTGGGTGGCGGTAGGAGAGGAAATAAGGTAAAGTCTATTTTGCAAACTAATGATGCAGGTTTAAACAGTCACTGTAATACGGGATTGTCACGTGTAATAAGTACCTGACACAAACCTGATTGAGTTAGATTTAAGAAAA
The DNA here is from genome assembly GCF_035594125.1 of Scylla paramamosain. Taxonomy (NCBI): domain Eukaryota; kingdom Metazoa; phylum Arthropoda; class Malacostraca; order Decapoda; family Portunidae; genus Scylla; species Scylla paramamosain. Next base: position 25,158,309 of record NC_087157.1, read on the forward strand.
AGATACAAAGAAATACGGTATCTAGAAGAGTGATGGATTAGTAGAATGGAAAACTTAATCAGGGTTTTTGTGACGAGTTTTTAAGGAAACAAGAAATTTTGACAGCTTCATGGATGGGTATGACAGGTTGTGATAGGCTGTTTTTTTTTTTTTTCTATAGATACTTCACTTGCTATTACATTCCCTATCGATCTCTCTGTGCCACTGGTTTTCGAATTTTGATTGTATTGATTGATTTTTTTTATGCAGAGGTAATGTACAATTACAGTCAGAAGTCGAGTAACCACATAACATTTACTTCAACTGTATTCAGCGTGTCCCCTCAAGTCCTTCCATCTGCTTAGAATTACGTTACCAAATAGATTTTTAAGAGGATTGTCAGCTGGTCAGAGGACGTAAGACTGAGTGAAAGCCCAAAATACAGTGGAAGTCAGAGCAGCAGGTTAGGTTACCTCTGATCATTCCACACTGTCACCAAGTGTATGGGGAAATATGTATCGCTTGTAAACATTTTTCCCTATTAATTTAATCTTATGCAATATATAACTAGCATTTTGTTGTAGGTGGATTGTATTTGAAATATACACTGGTTAATGGGAAAATTCGTCACTAAATGCTTTAAACGAGACTGCACCACGCATTACTTGAAAATCTCAGGAATTAAACAACTCATCCCCTACAATTTTTGAATGCCAAGTCCCTTAATCTTTTATAGAAGATATTATGTGAAAATATCAGTATTTCTAGACGCACAGTGTACTCCCATGCGCCAAGCAGCAGCAACTTGGCGTACCACAGTTTGAGAACCACCAACACAATAATAGCAACACAGCTATGGCTTCCATTTGTACTCTCAGCTGTGGAGGTGATAGAGGGTTTCATCTCATTGGTAGAAAGGATAGGTGGATATAGGCATGTTTTATACAGGGACTGCCACGTGTAGGCCTACTGGCTACTTGCAATTTTCCTTATGTTCTTATGTTCTTGTGTTTTCCTCTACTATTTCATTATCAGCTTACAGGAAGGAGGAGAGAAGGCGGAGAAGAGTGTGATATTGTCTCTCACTTTCTCCTCACTTGTATAGATAAGGTTCTTGGCGCCTAGTGTTTGCTCACCACATAACCTCGTCAAGGAGGAACGTGTCTGCCATACGCCCTCCACTTATACGTTTATCACGCGTTGCTCTTACCTGTTCTCTTTTTCATCATCGCAGTATATTGTCTATATATTCTTTTTTTTGTTTACCCTTTCTTCATTGTCTCATTGTTATATGGTATTAGAAAATTGTGGTCAATAAAATATGTATCTATTTACATACCATCAACAACAACAACAACAACAACAACAACAACAACAACAACAACAACAACAACAACAACAACAACAACAACAACAACAACAACAACAACAACAACAACAACAACAACTACTACTACTACTACTACTACTACTACTACTACTACTACTACTACTACTACTACTACTACTACTACTACTACTACTACTACTACTACTACTACTACTTGATTAATTATCGTTATTATTGCTGTTTCTCCGTTCATTTTATTTTTATTCATTTATACAACAAATATAATATTCCAATAATTTTCTTACTTTCTATCGATCTTTCTTATTTAATACTTACGTGGAGAATTATTTTATTTATTTATTTTTATTTTCTTATTTATTTATTTATTTATTTATTTATTTTATTTTTTTTTTTTTGTCAGTAGTCATTGTGGTGAAGTGAGGGGAAGATGGTGATAAGTCTTCTTGTTTTATTATCATCTTCACTCACTCATTGTTAAGGTTTAGTGGATTAAAGTAGTGCATTCATAAGCAGGTAACCACATTTCAAGGTATTAAATGGCTTTGTTATCTGTTATCTGCTCTTGTCATATTTCTCGCTCTCCTCCTCCTCCTCCTCCTCCTCCTCCTCCTCCTTCTCCTCCTCCTCTTCCTCCTCCTCCTTTTTTTCAGTAGCTTTCCTCATTTTCCTCCGCTCTTTATCTCCTCATGATCGCCTCCATCCATCATCACCTCTCTTCCTCTCCACCCTCCTCTCTTTTCCTCCCTCCTCTTCTCCTCCTCCCTCTTTTTCCCCTCTTCCCCTCCTCCCTCCTCTTCTCCTCCTCCCCTCCTCCCTCCTCTTCTCCTCCTCCCTCTTCTTCCTTTCCTTCCTCCTCTCTCGTAACAGATTTCCTTCCTCTCCTCCCACTGGCAACTCTCCTCCCTCTTCTCAAGCACCTTTCCTCTCTCTCTCTCTCTCTCCTCTCTCTTCTCTCTCTCTCCTCTCTCTCTCTCTCT
>NC_087157.1:25163115-25170615 GCF_035594125.1 Scylla paramamosain
TGGTTTAACGTTCGTAAAACCTTTGAAGATTTAAAAAACTTCGATGAGGTCACCACTTAATCTGCTTTTAGTTAAGGGATATAATTCAAGTTCCTCGAGCCGATCTTCATAAGATTTGTTTCTTATTTTCGGTATTATTTTCGTTGCCCTGCGCTGTATTTTTCTAGTGCTTTGATGTTCTTGCAATGGGGGCGACCAGAAATATACACAATACTCAAGATGTGGGCGTATAAGCAAATTAAAAAGAGTAAGTATTATCTTTTTTTCTGATTTAAAACAAAGTTCGACCGATAAAACCAACCAGTTTATTAGCAGTTTTTGCTATATGCGTTGTTTGATTAGAAGGTTTGAGATCTTTTGATGGGGTCCCTCCAGTCGTTATCCGAAACTGCGCCTCCGTGATTGCACCTTGCCTAGTCGAACTCTTTCAACTCTGTCAACAATTACCTTTCTTTCTTGCTGGGAACTTCCCTACATTCACCCTGTTTCTAAAAAGCGTCAAGGCCGCTCTACTGGTGATCTGGCTTTCCTTACTGAGTCTTGGTCATCCACTTTTAGAGATTTTGGTGAAACTTTTGCTGTTGCCTTAGACATAGACTTTTGATAGAGTCTGGCACAAATCTTTAATTTCCAATCTACCCTCCTACGTTTCTGTCCTTCTCTCTGTAACTTCATATCAAGTTTCCTTTCTGACCGTTCTAATGCTGCTGTGGTAGACGGCCAATGTTCTTTTAAATCTATTAACAGTGGTGTTCCTCAGGGTTCTGTTCTGTCACCCACTCTTTTCCTAATATTCATCAATAATCTTCTAAATCAAGCTTCTTGTCCTGTCCACTCCTACGCTAATGATACCACCCTGCACTTTTCCACGTCTTTTCATATATGCCCAACCCTTCAAGAAGTAAACAGTTCACTCAGAGAAGCCATAGAATGCCTGACTTCGGATCTCTCTAAAATTTTTGATTGGGGCAGAGTAAACTTGGTATTGTTCAATGCCTCAAAAACTCAATTCCTCCATCTATCAATTCGGCACAACCTTCCAGACAACTATCTCCTCTTCTTCAGTGACACTCAGCTAGCCCCTTCTATACTGGACATCCTCGGTCTGTCTTTTACTTATAATCTAAACTGGAAACGTCACATCTAATTGCTAGCTAAAACAGCTTCTACGAAATTACGTGTTCTGAGATGTCTCCACCACTTTTTTCTCAGCCTTCCAGCTGCTAACTCTGTATAGAGTCCTTACCCGTCCATGTATGGAGTATGCTTCACAGGTCTGGAGGGGGGTTCCACTCATACCGCTCTTCTAGACGGGGTGGAATTAAAAACTTTTAGTCTCATCAACTCCTCTTCTCTAACTGACTGTCTTCAGCCTCTCTCTCATCGGCGCAATGTTGCATCTCTTGCTAACTTCTACTGCTATTTTCATACTAACTGCTCTTCTGATATTGCTAACTGCATGCCTCTGCTCCTCTCGCGGGTTCGCTGCACAAGACTTTCTTCTTTCTCTCATCCATATTTTGTCCACCTTTCAAATGCAGGAGTTAACCAGTATTCTCATTCATTCATCCCTTTCTCAGGTAAGCACTGAAACTCCCTGCCTGCTTCTGTATTTCCACCTTTCTATGACTTGAACTCCTTCAAGAGGAATGTTTCAAGACACTTCTTCAATTTCTGACTTCCACTTTGGACTCTATTCGAGGACCGGTATCTCAGTGGTCCTTTTTTTTTTTTTAGATTTTTGTTGCCCTTGGGCAGTGTTCCTCTTACATTAAAAAAGAAAAAAATACATTAATACACCTCCTGCCGTATGAACTCTTTCTGAACTGAACAAATTATACCCTTTTAAAGCAAATTCAGCCATGAAATATCTGTTTGTTGTGTCTAACCATGATTCGGTAACTCCAGTGTTATCATATTTATCTAAATAAGCAAGCTATTCTAAATCTTGAAATTTGCTACATATGCTTCGGACGTTTAAATAGCAAGTTTTAATGGTATTTTTAACGGTTGGGGCACTGTGACGACGACGCGTGTTTGCCTTGTTGTTGGTGTCGCTTCCTGACTAACGTTTCTTGACTTGTGGAGAGCAACCACATCGTGGAGCAGACGTACATGACGACCTGAGCCAGCTGGGTTTAGGTGGAGACCATCATTTAGGATAAGTACCGATTTATTGTAGAAGTCCCGTAGGTTGATGAAATCTATGTTCTTTTTCATTACACAGGTGTACGAGGCTGTTATTTGCGTTGAAGGGAGAGCTGTGAAATGTGTTAGTTGCTTTGATTCTAGGGATAATGCCTGATATGACGATGTTTGGAGATGTGGTTTTATATTTTCTATCATATATTTGGCAAGATCCTCTGATCTTGTGTATTTTACATTATTATTTCCTGTATGAATGATAAGTAGCGTGTTTTCATGTCTCCCTTGTTATATCCTCGAACGCACTTGTTATATCGTCAAGTCTGGCTCCTGGAAAGCAGTGGCTTGTCCGATGATGCGGGTCACGACTACGAAACTCTACTTTCTGATCTCCTATCAGTTGTACTTTAGTGTTACCACTTATAACTTCGTCAAGTATCGCGAATCTGTTTGAGGAGGAGGAGGAGGGGGAGGGGAGGGGGAAGGTGGAAGCGGAAGTAGAGAGAGAAGGAGGATGAGAAGGGGAGGATGGTGGAGAAGCGGAAGTAGAGAGAGAAGGGGAGTGAAAAGGGAAGGAGGAGGAAGAGGAGGAGGAGGAGGAGGAGGAGGAGGAGGAGGAGGAGGAGGAGGAGGAGGAGGCTAAGAGCGGGTAGGTGGACGAGGGGAGGGAGTGGCGACAGTATTCTCTGCATTAAAGCCTTGAAGAGCCTGAACAGTGTTTTTAAGTGTCTTGATATGAGCCTCATTATGCACAGCCTACAAGTATTTTTTCCAGTGTCAAAGTACTGTTTCGCGAACCTCCCTGGACACGAATTACAAGCTGTAAGTGCAGACGGCATTGTGAATTCCTGATGGGATTACTTACACCTTGGGCAGTGGAAGCAATGAAGGGTGAGGCAGGTAGAAGTAATTACAGTCTTAGCGAACTCCAGGAGGAGGAGGAGGAAGACGAGGAGGAGGAGGAAGAGGAGGAGGAGGAGGAGGAGTAGGGGGGAGGAGGAGGATAAAAAGAAAGTTATAATCGTTAAGAGGTGGAAAATATGCAATCCTCGAAAATAAAAGAAAATAAATAAAAGGAAAATTACTAACGAAAAACAAAGAAAACACTTGATAAACATAAACGAAACTAGATTTGACAGATTAGAATAAAACTCCACATTTCCACCATGCCGGCAATTGAACGATAAATGGATGTAGAAAAAAAAAAAAATATCGAAACGGGAAGAAACACCTTGCATAAAATCACCATTAAGGACTACGCACCTCTGTACCGGCTTGATGGAAAAGTGTGGCATTGGGAACTTATAAATCACTCACTCTTTTCGCTCACATTTTCCTCGAAGTTCACTCTTACATTTCCTCACGGTGTCAGTCCTAGCCGGCAGGTGCAGACGACGGGGCGTGGGAGGGGAGAAAGAAAGAGGTCGAGGAGTAGAGGCGATGATTGAACCGAAGCGGCTGCAGATGATTGAAGGGAATGGAAAGCAAATTATTCCTCATGCGATAAAAATTTCATGAGGCTGCACTGGTTGAGGCGGGGTTGAGTGAGTTCGTGGTGTGCCGAGCGTCTTAATACGGTCATGCTTAGTAATCTAGTAACATATCGGACTCACTCTCACAACGTTAAGTACATTTCCTGAGTCATACGTTCATTGGTCTACTGATAGTCTTCTCATAGAACTTGGTAGCTGATAGAATCTAGGGAAATGAGATTAACTTAACTTAAGATTGGTTTGAAGCTTAGAAGACAACGTTTAGTAAATTGTCTTAGTCTACGTTCTCTGATGTACTGATAATTACATTATCTCTAAAACTTGGCAACTATTGGATGACGAGAAGAAGAGAGGTGTCATCCATTTCACTGCGATACGAAGGAATTAACAGCACTAGAGGTAAGGCATGAAATCTTTATAAACATCTGCAAGAAAGAAAGGGATTAAAAAGAATAGATTTTCCAATTTCTATCCAATTTAATGATTAAAGTGGCTGTAGAACAGATAAAGATGTAGAAAGGTGTACCAAATAAGTAAATAAAGGATTAAAATTGGGAAGAGCTAAAGACAATGGATGTAAGAGTAGCAGGTTATTCAACTTCTAGCATCTACTGCATCATCATCATCATCATCATCATTATCTAAAATTAGTGAAGTGTTATTATTTAAATCAATATTGGACTGGGAGCTAAAATATACTGCATTGTTTTGAAATGTATTCTTACACTATTAAATCAAACACAATATAATTTATTGCACTGAGATTGCCTTATGAAACTGTTGTATATTTTCCTTGTCAATTCTACGTCATTTATTGTAGTTTTATCTTGATCTGTTCCGTACTCAGTCAATTAAAATGATAGCCAAGTCAACTAATGTACGCTACCTACTTTATTACGGAAACTACTACAAACAAGATGCACCTTTATTTCTAAACGTCGATATTGTCATTATCTCCGCCAGCTGAACTAACCACCTGACAACTAGCCATCACTGTTACGGTGCGGCCTGCGACGAAAAACACACACATTAATTTGATTTTTGTTTTGTTTTTAGGCACTCGTATACACACACACACACACACACACACACACACGACGAGATTCAGTAATGTTTCGCCACACTTGCACAAACCAGACAGATAACTTTTTTTTTTCTTATATATCACGCGTTTGCCAATACTAGGTAGATTTCACCACTCTCTCTCTCTCTCTCTCTCTCTCTCTCTCTCTCTCTCTCTCTCTCTCTCTCTCTCTCTCTCTCTCTCTCTCTCTTAAATTGTCTCAGGTATCTAATTTCACCTTACAAATCATCCACACTTAAAAGGAAGAAAAATAAGATAAAAAAAAAAAAAACTCACCAGTCAGCGTGTAGTAGTAGTATTGGCAAGGACGAGCAAGTGAATCCTTAATGTGAATCCATAACGCTGATGTGAATACAGTGTTTGTCAGCGTCAGGGTTCTGTTGTTACCAGGCAATATGTTATCTTGCGTGGCGAGGTCTCAAGGGCGTCTGCTTCCCTGAAAGACTCGTGGCATTGACTCATTATTCCTACCACTTCACTGAACCACCACCACCATCACTCTGACGTTGCTTCAGTAGGCACCACCCGAGGTATAAATCAAAGTTAACGATAACTATTTCTAAGTTGCAGTACATTCAGTAACCATTTTTGTGAGTACTGACATAGTAAACTCCAGACGAAGACCCACAGAACACAGTCTTCCTTCACCTCAATAGTCGCCACTCTAGGTATAAATCAACGTGATTTAAAAGCATTTTTAAATTCCAGTACATTCAGTAACCATTCCTATGTCTGCTGACATAGTATACCTCATACTAAGATTCACAGAACACAGCCTTGCCTCACATCGTCTGCAATGTTAGCCGCCCTTCCAACACTGCTGCTTCAAACTCTACATAACATTAGCGAGGGAAAATCAATGCAAGGATTCCATCAGTGGAAGAAAAATTGCGACAGCGAGACGTTTTGGAGAAAGAGGAAGGCTCACAGAATCAGGTCGCGCTGGCAGTCAGTCAGTAAATATGAAACGAACCAGATGAGTAATGGGTCGGCAATGGACAGGAGCAGTCAGGCGAGGCTTCTTGTAGGCAGGGTCAGGGCCTCGCCTCTTGGAAAGAAAAGATTTGAAGAATACGAAGGGAAGAGGATGTTGAAATTTCAAGAAAAAGGGTAAGGAGGTAGACGGAGATAATGATGGTTGCTGAGATATTGTATCGTGTGTGTGTGTGTGTGTGTGTGTGTGTGTGTGTTGGTGGGTTGTTGTGTGTGTGTTTGTTCATTAGATAAAAAAATATTTAAATTTTAGTTAAACAAAGCATAGAAATCGGTAACGATGATAATTGCTAAAGCACCGGCAACTGCCTCCACCTCGTGACTAGCGGAGCACCCTGACAACCCATTTATGTAGCCTAGTTCTCCACGACCAGCCCACTCGAGCTGTGGCTTCGCCTATTCTCATGAAGCTTTATTCACTGGGACTGAATTCCTCCTTTCTTCACGTCCTCATCACCTTGGAGTAGATCATTTTACGAAGCCCACTTTTCTGGCTCACCTCCGAGCTGCCGCTGCCACTTTATCTCCCGAAGGCACCGCTGGAGGTCTGGGCTCCCTACCAGAGTTGCCTTCAACTATACATCCACCTGTCCACTCCTTCAACTGCTGTGTCCCCGCTTGTTGTGGCCTCCAGGAGCTACCGCCGCCTGGACTTCAGTGCCGCCACCTCACTACGTTGAGGGGTGACCATCACTTGTCTGTTGTGGTGTATCAATCCGTGGTGTTGCTTCGGTGGAAATATTGTGTAAATATTAAGAAGAGTCGCGCGGCCATATTTCCTTTTTTTTTTTTTTTTTTTGGCTCCTATCCCTATATTAGGGATCTGGTGGGAAGACCTAAAATAGACCCAAATACCGCCTCTTACCACCAAAAATAAATAGGGAGCTGCCTGCTAGTGTTGTTGCGGCTTTTTTTTCAAATTTACCGGTTCAGTTAAATTAGGTTTAGTTAGGTTTAGTTAGGTTAGAATGCTAGCAGCAAGAGCAAGATCAAGAACATGGCGGCCATTACAACAACAAGAACAGCAGCAGTAATAGGCAACTCCCTATATATTTTTGGTGGTAAGAAGCAGAATTTGGCTCTATTTTTGGCCTTCCCCATCCGAAAACCACGCTTTCACACCGGGTCCCCAACGCTGTAGGGGGCAGGAGCCGAAAAAAAACAGGAAATAGTCCCGCGCGACTCTTCATCATATTTACCAAATACTGTTATTTGTGTTATTGTGTTCTTCGTGGGGAATTCGTTTGTTTGTCTTACGGCCTGTTTTGAGGGTGGTAAAGTGACCACGAGCCAACTCGACCCTAACAATAACATTTGCCTAGAAGCGTTTATGTAAAGGTGCGTGTGAGTGTGAATGTCATTGTGTGTTTGCTATAATATTACGCTTTTGTCCACATTTCTGGATAACCTACGCCTGAACAACCATTACTGAAAATAAATACACACACAAAAAAAGTGAAACAATACTAAAAAGGAAAACCTGTACTGGATTAATCCCGAAACTTTTGAGTTTAAAAATAGCAGGAACATCTATAGACTCTCCCTTCCTCTCATTTGCATATACGCACCTAATAATAGCGAGTCTTCCCTCCCACACTCTTTACCCGTAGCCTCTCAAAAGAATGCAAAGTGTGGAGGTGAACCTACAGCACTGTTTCCCTCTCCCCTCTCTCTCCGGCAGGAAGAGGAAGGGCGGCGCGGCGAGGGTTGTACGGCAATAAGATTAATAATATCGTTTCATAATATCAAGGTGGGTCAGAAAAGCTTTGATGTGGGGCCTACATG
>NC_087157.1:25178115-25203115 GCF_035594125.1 Scylla paramamosain
CCTCCTCGTCCACTGTTTCTTATATTGCTATCATCAACAGCTGGTTTTCTGAATTCATTAAGCGTTTGGCTCTCTCTCCTCTCAGGTACATTAAAAAGTTATTTCTTTACTGGTCTGTACAAATTGTTAACATCATCCACTGACATTTTTTTTTTATTCTATTCACCAGCGTCCATTTTCTTTTCGTGGTATGTATTCAAGATTTATTCAGTATTTTCACTCGTCAAACTCACTATTTTTTTGGATCACCATTTTCTCTCTCTTTTTTTTTTCTATTGTTGTTTTCCCTCACCTTCCTACATATTGTACTCTTTCAATAACATTTGTATCAAGGCGCCTCGGAACCCCAGCTGACCTGCCCCTTTTTGAAAACCCCTCCCTCCGACCCATTATTTTTTTTCATTTTACCTTTTTCTTTCCTTTTTTTCTCCTTCCCTCGGACTGGTGTGTTTTGGATCTTTTTTTTTTTTCCGTGTGTTTGTTTCGTAGCCCCCGGCCAGACCAGCACTCGTATTCTTAAGAAACTTACACACACACACATACACACACACACACACACACACACACACACACACACACACACACACACACACACACACACACACACACACACACACACACACACACACACACACACACACACATACACACACAGAGAGAGAGAGAGAGAGAGAGAGAGAGAAGAGAGGAGAGAGAGGAGAGAGAGAGAGAGAGAGAGAGAGAGAGAGAGAGAGAGAGAGAGAGAGAGAGAGAGAGAACCTAACCTAACCTAACCTAACCTAAACAATCTATTTTAAGGGAAACACACACACACACACACACACACACACACACACACACACACACACACACACACACACACACACACACACACACACACACACACACACACACACACACACACACACACACACACACTACACACACACACACACACACACACACCTGTACTAAACACCACACAACATTCGCCAAACAACAAAGTCGCGTCACGTAACACCAGCAATTACGTGAACTGATGGAGGCAGATTCGTGCTGGTCATCGCAAATTCCCGGGCCAGGTGTCAAGGTCATGGCAGCGTTGGGAGGTCAGGAGGAATGATGCATTTATGTGTGTGTTTTTTTTTTTTTTTTAAGTGATCTCACTGTATGCAGATGTTAGAGGATGCTGATGTAAAATTAACTAGTCTGGTTTTTAAATAAGAACATTCCATGATAAAAGAAATTGAAAGGAGGTAAAGTAAGAACTTACTTCTATTTTTCTTTCTTTTCTTTCAACTTTTCATTTATTTTCTTGGGCTTCCTGATACATTTTCCTTGTTTATTTATACGAGTATGTTTATTTCTGACTTTTTTTTTTCCTGCTCCGCTGATTCAATTTTCTTTCTTGCTGACAAAGAATTTCCTTCTTACCGATTCTTATTTTTTACCTGCTGATTCTCATTTATTTCTGCTGATTCAATTTTCCTTCCTGCTAACTCACAATTCCTTCCTATTGATTCAGTTTTCCTTCCTGTTGACTTACTATTTTTCCTCTGACTAATTTTCTTTCTACTGCCTCAAATTTTCCTTTCTACTGAGTCAATTTTCCTTTTCCTAACTCATTTTCTTCTTTGACACACATCTTCTTTCCTCCTGACTCAAACTTCCTTCCTACTGACTCACCTCTCACACTTACCCATCTCATTCAGGTCTCCTTACTTTTATATCACTTTCTGTATCACGTTTCATATCGCGGTTGTGTGTGTTTTTTTCTTTTCACCTCCTCTTTCATCTCAATATATTTTCTTCTTTATTGTTCTTCGTCTTCTTCCACTTCTCCTTACCTTCCATCTTCGCTCCTACTTCTCTTTCTCGAGTTCTCTTCAATTCTTTATTTCCTTCTTTCTTTTTCCGCATCCACCACTCTTCCTTTTTTTCACATTTTCTTCCTACATCTCTTTTTTATCTTTCATTCCTTACTTCCTTCTTTCTCCCTCGAACATTTTTTTCTTGCCTTGACTTCCTTCTTCTTCCTTTCCTTCTGCATCTCTTCCTTAACGTTTTTGTCTTTTCTTCCTCTTTTCTTTATATTCTTTCCCCACATTTTTCTTCATCTGTCTATCTCTCTCTCTCTCTCTCTCTCTCTCTCTCTCTCTCTCTCTCTCTCTCTCTCTCTCTCTCTCTCTCTCTCTCTCTCTCTCTCTCTCTCTCTCTCTCTCTCTCTCTCTCTCTCTCTCTCTCTCTCTCTCTCTCTCTCTCTCTCTCTCTCTCTCTCTCTCTCTCTCTCTCTCTCTCTCTCTCTCTCTCTCTCTCTCTCTCTCTCTCTCTCTCTCTCTCTCTCTCTCTCTCTCTCTCTCTCTCTCTCTCTCTCTCTCCATTCTTCCCACACACTTCAGATATTACCTCCCACGCTTCGTCTTCTTCGCTGCGCCACCAATATGAGGAAGAGGAGTAGAAGGAGGAGGAGGAGGAGGAGGAGGAGGAGGAGGAGGAGGAGGAGTTGTCTGTCTTGTGGGAGTGAGGCAGTGATGTGTTTACTGAGGCTGACTCTGAGCATACAGGCACATTCTCTCTCTCTCTCTCTCTCTCTCTCTCTCTCTCTCTCTCTCTCTCTCTCTCTCTCTCTCTCTCTCTCTCTCTCTCTCTCCTTTATTGGCCTTGTATTTTTTTCTTTCTTTCGCATTTCGCCCAGTCCTGGTTTCTTATATATTTTTTCCTACTTCCTTCCCCCGCTCCTTTTTTCTTGCTCTCCCCTTCTTTACCGTCATATCACGCCAGTTTACTTCTTACTCTTTTTCCCCTTTCTTTCTTACACCCTGCTTTTCATTTTTCCCCGCTGTGTGCGCATTGCTTTTTCATCGCTGTTTGAACCCTGGTTGCGTTTACTTGTTGTGTTTATTCTCATACATTATTTCATTTGGTATAGAATTCATTGTGTGCTTTCTGCTTGCATTGCTTTCTTGCTTGTCCCTGCTTCCTTCCTTCCTTCCTTGCTTGCTTGCCTACTTACTTTTATGCTTGCTTGCTCTCTTCCCTCAAAGTTTGTTAGTTCTTCCGTCTTTTTATCCAGCCAGTGAGTCTTTCCCTTCTTCGTCTTTTTCATTTTATCCTGGAATCTTCTTTAATGGTTTCTTGCCTCACCCACCTGGTATCTTCCGCAGGGTTGCCGTCCTTTTTCAATATCGTTTCATATTGCGCTTTGCAGTTCAGATCCTGCGCCATCTAAGAATTGCAGGCTGGCCGCGTAACGGGAGAATTATGCCCACTGTGTTCTGTGTCTCAGCAAAGTGAGTGTTGGTAATAACAGAGTTAATGCAGTGGTGAAGAAAAGAACAGAGAAGAAAAGTTAGTGTAAAAAGTTTTCAATGCTATTTTGCTGTACTAGAAAGTTTGGTGTTTTTACTTCCTGGTGAAGAAAATAAGGTACTATCATGAAGTTGTTATTGGCAGTTAAGTTTTATTTTCATGGATTAAGACTCCGAGTCAGATTTTTTTTTTTTCTAGAGAATCAGAAACGTTTTATCAGGATTTTTTTAAATCAACAAATGAAAATCTTTTCAGGGAACCAGAAAACAGCAGATAATTAAAATATTTTCAAATTGCGATTGAACTCAATCTTTTAATAAGAGAATTAGAATGTTTATTTTATCAGAGAATCAGAATCTCATAAGCAAATCAGAAATACCAGGCAACCACATTTTTGTAAGGGAATCAGAATCTTTCCATCAGAGACTCAGAATCTTTTACCAGTAAATAAAAAAATCTTATCACGGAACCACACTTTCCTTATGGAATCAAAATACTCTTATCGGAGCCTCAGAACCTTCTTGGCGCGCATCGTAACTGTCTGGGGCCGCCATTGTGGTGCGAGACCGTGCTGTCTGTTTTTTGTGTCTTAATAATCAATGCCGCCTCGTCCATAAAGTGCAGCCGTTGTTATCCTCTGCTGGCGCGGCGATAAAATTCTCCCAACACAGCTTATTGCCGCAGCGCCGCGCCAGGAAAATATACACACACTTATATTAAACGTTACTAATGGTGTATAAATTTATTCCTCGGGAGTAGAAAGACTCACTCGGCACTTTGAGTTGTTCCGGGAGTCCCCCAAGTCTTATATATTGCCAGATTAAGGAATTTTAAAGTTAAGTTATATTTTTTCCTCCTCCTCTCTTTTAAGAGTGTAGCTAGAACAACTTTCATCCTCGTTATTCTTGCTGTGTTTTTTAATCTGAATTTTTTTTGGGGTAAGACTTTATTCAATTTTACAGGTGACACACACACACACACACACACACACACACACACACACACACACACACACACACACACACACACACACACACACACACACACACACACACACACACACACACACACACACACACACACACACCAAACACACACACACACACACACACACACACACACACACACACACACACACACACACACACACACACACACACACACACACACACACACAAAGGAGGGTGAAAAGGAAAGAGCGCTATGTGTGATATTTCAAGGTTATGCAATCTCTCTCTCTCTCTCTCTCTCTCTCTCTCTCTCTCTCTCTCTCTCTCTCTCTCTCTCTCTCTCTCTCTCTCTCTCTCTCTCTCTCTCTCTCTCTCTCTCTCTCTCTCTCTCTCTCTCTCTCTCTCTCTCTCTCTCTTCTGAGGGCGCGGGGACTGCTTGGAAGAATGGGGAGAGGGGGATGGGCGTTCATTTGACAAGAGGCTGTGGTGGAGCCCTCTGCTGGGTACTGGGCTCCGGCATACTGAAGTGTAACTGGATTATGTATTGAGGCTGGTCAAGTATTTCTTCACCTCCACGCGGACATTGGGTGATGGCTGCATTACTCAAATCAGAACTAACTAAAGCCAGGTATTTACACTTTCGAAATGAGTTTTACAAAGGGATTATACAGATTCAACACAGCTAATGAGTTAATATCCTTGTTAGGGTCTTTAATTTCAGTACACTACATTGAACAAAATTATTCATTCGGAAAAATCAACAAAATACAGTAAAGAAAATAAAGTAATAATATGTAATCTCCCGCTATTCTTGTCCTTATGTTCGTTATGCTAATGTGCTGTAGGTATATTGTAGGTAGAGACAGAGACGTAATGGAGAGATTCCCTTAACTTCAAACTAGTCTCCTTTAATTAATACCTAAGTGGCCGGGCGTATATATACTGGTGAGGCAGTGAAGGATGTCTGCACCACCCAGACCCTCGCCAGACACCTCAATTATGGACCTGCAGCTCAGAGGAATCAGCCGCCGATCAGCTCGTCTCTGGGTCACCACCGCCGTGAACTGTACGGCTGCTAGTGGAGTGGCGGACTGGCAGGGCCTCATATTTGTTGCCTCAGGAACTCCCTGGGGAATGTAAACCTTGAAGAAAGTCACTGGATATGTAAATTTAATGTAGTTCCGGTTTTGATATGCTTAATCCTTTCTCTGTTGAAAAAAAAGTGACTTTTCTTGTCTTATAATCTCCATTAAACGTTATACTTGTAGAAAGCTTAACAATATATTCTTTTAGTATTTTTAGAGGTGCTTGTAAAGATTCTATATAGTACTTTTGTTGTTATGATTTCTGCATATTGCAGAGAGAGATAAAGACAACACCAGCGTAACCACACCGTGACATTAGAAACCAAATAACCTTGATTTTGTTATTTGTACTGCAGTTGATCAGGCTCACCAACACCAAGTTCCTATAATGAAAATAAGTTACCAAGTGTAACTCGAATCCAAAAAGCAATAACACTTGCACAATTTCCTCGAAGAATCAAGGCAGAATTGTAACTTATGAAGCATTCCAGTCCCGCCACTTACTTTCTGACCAGATCTTGTCTTGTCAGAATTATTACAAAACTCAATACGTGAACACAGTAAAGACGGACAAGCGAACAAATCCCATCTTCGCTCACACACCGAGGAAGAGTTTGGCAGAAAAGGGATTGCCATTAATAGGAGGAGTTCCCAGAAGGTACCATTTTTGTCCATGAGGAGTTCCTGTATTGTTAAGGTTTTGTTGAGGTTCCTGGAAGATGACAATTCCACGTACAATCTGTCTTGAAGAGAAGAAAAGCTGGAATCAACACCATCTCCCTTCTGTCTTATTCCTCTCTTTTTTCCTCCCTCCTCCTCCTCCTCCTCCTCCTATTCGCTAAAGAGAACTAAGTAGCCTGCCAAGACAAGGAAGTTCTTTTTCGGAGGTGATGGTGATGATGATGAATGCAGTCACGTGAAGAACGACTTGTCCTCTCTCTCTCTCTCTCTCTCTCTCTCTCTCTCTCTCTCTCTCTCTCTCTCTCTCTCTCTCTCTCTCTCTCTCTCTCTCTCTCTCTCTCTCTCTCTCTCTCTCTCTCTCTCTCTCTCTCTCTCTCTTACTTCTCCCAACTTCGCCAACAATCGTTAATTTCCAACCACCGGGACTTACTCTCGTAGTTTTGCATTTTGGATCCTCCCCCTCTCTCTCTCTCTCTCTCTCTCTCTCTCTCTCTCTCTCTCTCTCTCTCTCTCTCTCTCTCTCTCTCTCTCTCTCGTCTCTCGTCTCTCGGTTCGCCTTCCCTTCCGAGTTTTAATTTTCCTTCCCGTAATTAACCAGTTTCCCCAGCCAGGCTTGTTCTCTTGAGAGGACCCGCCACGACCACCACCACCACCGCCACCATCACCACCACCACCATCACCACCACCACCACCACCACCACCACTCCCACTTCACCTCACACGTTCGCTTCTTATCGCTATTGTTTTTTTTGTGTGTGTTTTTTTTTATGTAAGCAACTTTATTACCTAATCGTCCTGCCACTGTATTTTTGTACGCCGCTTTTTTTTGTCTTTTCCCCTCAACGTGTTTGGTCTTGTTTTTTTTTCTTTTTCTCCTTTTATTTGTGTGTATGTTTGGATTCAATGATGTATTTTTGTTATTGATGTTTATTTTCGTTTATGTTGTTCGTGTTTATTTTTTTGTTGTCCTTGTATTTTTTTCGTTTGTTTTCTTGTTTTCCTTCTTTTCTTTATTTTTATCTTTTATGAGTAAAGTCTTCTTCCTTCTTCTTCTTCTTCTTCTTCTTCTTCTTCTTCTTCTTCTTCTTCTTCTTCTTCTTCTTCTTCTTCTTCTTCTTCTTCTTCTTCTTCTTCTTCTTCTTCTTCTTCTTCTTCTTCTTCTTCTTCTTCTTCTTCTTCTTCTTCTTCTTCTTCTTCTTCTTCTTCTTCTTCTTCTTCTTCTTCTTCTTCTTCTTCTTCTTCTTCTTCTTCTTCTTCTTCTTCTTCTTCTTCTTCTTCTTCTTCTTCTTCTTCTTCTTCTTCTTCTTCTTCTTCTTCTTCTTCTTCTTCTTCTTCTTCTTCTTCTTCTTCTTCTTCTTCTTCTTCTTCTTCTTCTTCTTCTTCTTCTTCTTCTTCTTCTTCTTCTTCTTCTTCTTCTTCTTCTTCTTCTTCTTCTTCTTCTTCTTCTTCTTCTTCTTCTTCTTCTTCTTCTTCTTCTTCTTCTTCCTCCTCCTCCTCCTCCTCCTCCTCCTCCTCCTCCTCCTCCTCCTCCTCCTCCTCCTCCTCCACCACCACCACCACCACCACCACCACCACCACCACCACCACCAACACCTCCACCACCTCTTCTCTCCGTCACCTGCTCCTGTGGAAGTCGTGTGTCCTGCCTGTCTGAATTTACGACCAAGTTCAGGAGACAGTTTTGGGCTCGTCGATGTGACCAGGAGGGGAGGAGGGAGTGGGAGAGAGGGAGAGGAGTGAGAGTTGGGGGAGAGTCTTGGGAGGAAAGCAGAGGGGGTGGATATGGAAAGGAGGAGGAGGAGTGAGGAGGTGTGAAGACGAAGGAGGAACGAGGAAGAGGAGAATAAGTGAGAGGGTTCGTGGAAATGAGGTGGTGAAGGAGTGAAATGTATAGAGTGTTTGAGCTGAGAGAGAGAGAGAGAGAGAGAGAGAGAGAGAGAGAGAGAGAGAGAGAGAGAGAGAGAGAGAGAGAGAGAGAGAGAGAGAGAGAGCGCTGTGGAGAGAGTGAAGGGAGGGAGAGAGGGAGAGATTGTAGAGAGGAAGAGATGGGGAAAGAATGAGTGAAGAAGGGAAGGAAAAGAAGAGAAAGAAGGGAGAGAAAAAGTAAAGTAAACAAGGGAGGAAGGTGAAGGAAGGGGAGATGAAAGACAACAAAAGAAGGTATGGTAAAGAGAAAGATGGGAAGGAGAGAAAAGAGGCAGAAGAAAAAGGTAGAAATAAAAGGAGAGAGGAGGGATCAAAAGCGGGTGGGAGCTATTAGGAGAGGACAATGACTTAGAGGAAGAAGGAAGAGAGAGAGAGAGAGAGAGAGAGAGAGAGAGAGAGAGAGAGAGAGAGAGAGAGAGAGAGAGAGAGAGAGAGAGAGAGGAAAGAAAAGATAGTTAAAGAAAGGAGGAAGATGACAAGAGAAGAGAGGAAACGGACGAAAGAAGTTTGGAGGAAAAGACGAAGAACATTGAATGGGAAGAAGTGAGTTAACGAAGGAGTGAGGTGGGAGAGGAAGAAGAGGAATAGGACGGAGAAGAAAAGAAAATCATACTAAAAAGGGAGTTTGGAGAAATTGAAAGCATGCTCCGTGATGAAGGGCACGATATGGAAGAGAAGGAAACACGACTAAGATTAAAGAAGGAAAGTGAAGGAAGGAGATGAAGGTGGAGGAAGGGAGTGGTTGGTAGGAGACTAGAGGATGAGAATAGTTGTCCACAGCACCAGCCTTTGTTGACAGGGTCTCCTCTCCGCCAGATTTAACAGGTGATATCCCTGGAAGGAATTAGACAGCTGCTCTGACGCGAAGGTAAATACACGAGTTGATTGTGAACATCTGAGATGAGACAGATTTTCTCTCTCTCTCTCTCTCTCTCTCTCTCTCTCTCTCTCTCTCTCTCTCTCTCTCTCTCTCTCTCTCCTCTCCTCTCCTCTCCTCTCCTCTCTTCTCTTCTCTTCTCTTCTCTTCTCTTCTCTTCTCTTCTCTTCTCTTCTCTTCTCTTCTCTTCTCTTCTCTCTCTCTCTCTCTCTCTCTCTCTCTCTCTCTCTCTCTCTCTCTCTCTCTCTCTCTCTCTCTCTCTCTCTCTCTCTCTCTCTCTCTCTCTCTCTCTCTCTCTCTCTCTCTCTCTCTCTCTCTGATCGTAATTTGCGTCACCAGATCCTATTTTCCTTCTCATAAGGTTTCTTCTTTTCTTACTTGCTGGCTTCATGCACGTCTCTCCTCCTCCTCCTCCTCCTCCTCCTCCTCCTCCTCCTCCTCCTCCTCCTCCTCCTCCTCCTCCTCCTCCTCCTCCTCCTCCTCCTGCTCCTCTCAGCCGCCACTTCCCTCCGCACCACAACGTCAAGTGAGGCTCCCAATTCTGCTCTTTTCTCTCCCTCCACTTATCCAGTCTCTCCTTTTTTACTCTCTCTCTCTCTCTCTCTCTCTCTCTCTCTCTCTCTCTCTCTCTCTCTCTCTCTCTCTCTCTCTCTCTCTCAAGCTTCCCTTTTCTTCCATACCTCCTCCTCCTCCTCCTCCTTCTCCTCTTCCTCCTCCTCTTCTTCTTCCTCTTCCTCTTCCTCTTCCTCCTCCTCCTCTTCCTCCTCCTCTTTTTCCTCCTCCTCTTTTCTATTTATGATTTCCTCTTTTCACATCAATATCTTTTCATCCATCTTATTTTGCTGGTGATCCTACTCCTACTCCTCCTCCTCGTCCTCCTCCTCCTCTTCCTCCTCCTCCTCCTCCTCCTCCTCCTCCTCCTCCTCCTCCTCCTTCTCCTCCACCTCCTCCTCCTCTTCCTTCTCCTCCTCGACACAAATAAGTGAAGGTCATAAATTCATATATTCCAGCGCCTCATTTGTGATCTAATGCTTCGTTAGGAATTCCTCTGCAGGGTGGAAGAGGAAGAGGAGGAGGAGGAGGAGGAGGAAGAGTAGAAGAAAGATGAGGGAAGGGGAGGGATAAGGAAAAAATAAGGCAAAACTAAAATGAGTGACGGGAAATAACCATGTTTTTTTTCATTTTCTCTCTCTCTCTCTCTCTCTCTCTCTCTCTCTCTCTCTCTCTCTCTCTCTCTCTCTCTCTCTCTCTCTCTCTCTCTCTCTCTCTCTCTCTCTCTCTCTCTCTCTCTCTCCCCAGTAGTTATATGGTACATATTGTCGGAAGTGTTTGTTCAGCCTACATCCTGAAGCTAATTCATGTGTTGCGTAATGGTGGTGATTATCAAAGTGGAGAAAGTGGTGGTGATGGTATCGGTGGTGGTGTTGATGGTGGTTGTGGCGTTGATGGTGATGGTGGTGGTGGTGGTGGTAGAGGTGGTGGTGGTGATGGTGGTGGTGGTGGTGGTTGTGTTGGTGGTCGTTGTGGTGGTTGTGTTGGTGGTGGTGGTGGTGATGGTGGTGGTGGTGGTGTTGCGTAACTTTTATTTCGTCGACACTTTGAACTCGAAAGTGACATGTTCTAGTATGGATGAAAAGTTGAAGATTCTCTCTCTCTCTCTCTCTCTCTCTCTCTCTCTCTCTCTCTCTCTCTCTCTCTCTCTCTCTCTCTCTCTCTCTCTCTCTCTCTCTCTCTCTCTCTCTCTCTCTCTCTCTCTCTCTCTCTCTCTCTCTCTCTCTCTCTCTCTCTCTCACCCTCACTTAAGTTTTCTCTCCTCCTACAATACTTTCATCCTCCTCCGTTCCCACCACATACTCTTGTTTCACTTTTGCCACCCACTGCCACCGCTGCTGTTTCTGTTGCTGCTGCTGCTGCTGGTCTCACCTCTCTTCCCTGCACGCCCCTCACCCTTGGTCTCACCTTTCTCTGCTTCCCTCGCCCGTCTCTTCCCTCAAAAGAAACACTTGCTGCTAGAAGGACGCAGAGATCAATAGCAACACAAGAGGATCCCCCTTCAGGGCCCGGCCAGCTCCCTTTCTTTATAGTTTTTCTTTTTTCTCTCTCTCCTTTTCACCTCCACGTGAGCCCCTCCTCCACAGGCCTCGTGACGCCCTCCTTAACTTGCAGTGGGAAAGGACAAGGGTGAGCGAGGAAAGAGAGACGTTACGAAGAAGAAAAATAGAGAAAGGGGGATTGCAAGGGAAGGAAATTCTCTGGTGATAAAAAGTAAAAAATCCGTTTTTATTAACTTGTGATGCATTCCATTCAGCTTCCCGATGCAAAAATGGAACAGCAGCGCCGCTCCGTCACTGGAAGGCTTGGGATCAGTCTGCCTCTCTCTATTTTCTTCTTCTCTACGACTAAACTCTCTCAAAAGGAAAGTTTCAGAGCACCTCCAAAAGTTTTGCAGGATGGCTGGCGACATCTCTGACGATTTCTCGTGCCAGTGACGTTTTGAGACTTTTATTAAGACCGATTTCCTTAACTCATATTCCATTCTATATATGATAAAATAAAATCAATTTAGGAATATATAAATGAAATTGTGAATACAACAAAATGTTAAATACCATGATACGTACATTGAGATGAACCACTTCTGTCTATTCCCTCATACATAATTAAACAAGAAGAAATAAAAATAAAGACTGTGGGTAGGGAAAAAGAATGGTTGAAAAAAGTGCACGAAGAAAGGCCTGCTTGGGTAGCAAAGAAGGGAGAAAAAAAAGAGAATAGAAGAAAGCTAGATAAAATTACAAAACATGGTCGGTTTGAGAGGAGAATGAGTGATGCGAGGCGAGGTGAGCGTGAGGGAGAGAAAAGAGGAAAGGGAGGAGGGAACGATAAACGCTGAAATAAATGATGGAAGAGATTAAGAGGAATGAAGTGAAAACCCGGAATATCAATTCAAGAGACCATTTCATAAAGGAGAGAGAGAGAGAGAGAGAGAGAGAGAGAGAGAGAGAGAGAGAGAGAGAGAGAGAGAGAGAGAGAGAGAGAGAGAGAGAGAGAGAGAGAGAGAGAGAGAGAGAGAGAGAAAATTTATAATTCACGTGAAAACAAAAGACCGCTTAACTTCCTAGCAAGAAAACGAAAGGGAACATAATACTAAAGAGAGAGAGAGAGAGAGAGAGAGAGAGAGAGAGAGAGAGAGAGAGAGAGAGAGAGAGAGAGAGAGAGAGAGAGAGAGAGAGAGAGAGAGAGAGAGAGAGAGATCCCCTTTGAATCCTAGTACCATGTGTGTGTCTGTGCGTGTGAATATTCATGGTGGTGTCTGGAGCTAGCGGGGATTAACCCTTGTTGAGGCCACTGTTTGCCTGCATCTGAGGGATAAAATGTGATAATTGACCGAGTGCAGGGAGGGAGGAGCTGGCGGGGTTCGTGGCGCACCTAAGACGAAAGAAAATGGAAACCTAAGAAGAAATGTGCTTCTGGGATGCTTAAGACGAAAGAAAATATAAACCTTAGAGGAACATGACCTTCCAGAGTGCATAAGAAAAAAAAATGGGAATCTAAGAAAAAAATAACATTTTGCCGTCTCTAAGACAAAAGAAAACGGGAAAAATAAAAACCTAAGAAGGTTTCTTTAATGCCCAAGAAGAAAAAAGTTGAAAATACCAAGAAGTCAGGCACTTACATTCTCTAAAAGAAGGGTAAATGGAAATGGGAGGAATCGGACTTTTCAACTACCTTAAAAAAAACGAAACCTAAAAAACTTGGAATTTTGGAATGCCTTAGAAGAAAAATATGGAAACTTAAAAAGAATTCAGGCTTGTGGCTTACCTTAGAAAAAAATCGAAGCTTAAGAAAAGCTCAGGCTTCTCGAGTGAATAAGAAAAAAATAAATAAAAACTTGGAGCTTTTGTAATGGCCAAAGAAAAATGTTTGTGGAGTAACGGAAAGAAAATTCCCTGGAATACTTAAGAGGGAAGAAAGTAAAAAAAAAGTAACAACTCAGTCTTGTGCAATGCCAAAGAGAAAGAGCTTCTGGAGTGTCAGAGAAAAATGGAAACGTGAGAATAACTCTTGCTTGTAACGTCGCTAAGAAGAAAGAAAACGAGAAACGTTAGAACTTCGGCTTTGGGTCTCCTAAGAAAATGAAAAGGAAGAAAAAGAATGGAAACGCAACAAGAACCCGCGTTTTATCTTACCGTCTGGAATTCAAACCGCGACCTTCTGTTTTCTAACGAATGAGTGGTGAATTCTAGCACTTGGCAGGAATTGGCTGGCGCTTCCACGGCAGGAATTGGTTGGGGCTTCTTGTGCTGCTAGACGTTTTAATGGATTAGTTGAGGTTTGGCAGTTAGTGCATTTCTGTATTTGTGTGTTTCTGTGATATAAATATTTTCCAGTGTCTGACGGGGTGATGGGTACCCTCCTCCTCCTCCTCCTCCTCCTCCTCCTCCTCCTCCTCCTCCTCCTCCTCCTCCTCCTCCTCCTCCTCCTCCTCCTCCTCCTCCTCCTCCTCCTCCTCCTCCTCCTCCTCCTCCTCCTTCTCATCCTCCTCCTCCTCCTCCTCTTCCTCCTCCTCCTCCTCCTACCGTCACGTTTCTTGCCGTCACGTGTCTGTCTCCTCAGTGTCGCGCATAAATTTCCCGGGAGAGAGACCGTCTTCGGCGACAACAAAACACATCCAAACTTTTTACTTTTTTTTTTTCCTAGATACACAAAGTTGAGGGAGATAGTAAGTTTTTTTTTTTTTTTCATTTTTTCCTTCTGTGCCGTCGTTACGAACCGTGAAGGGGAAAGTTTTTAATCAAGGAACGTTTTGGAACTGTCTCGAAAACCCGGAACTGGATGGATACAGGATACTGAATAGAAAAAGGATGCGGAAAAAAAAAGAGTTGATGAGAGAACGGGTGGGAAGAGAAGTGTGAAGGAAAGTTAGAGATAGACAGCATGTGTCCTTAACCACACTGCTCATTTCTTATGAAATTGTGTCTTTATATAGTACTGCTATTTCGATGTTATTAGTACTTTATTCTTGGCCATTGTAATGTGATAGTGGTGTTACCTTACTCGCCAGTTAGAATTATTGTTTATTTACTAACTTGCTATATGTCCTCCGTCATTCCCGCTGCCACCAAAGACTGAAGGCTCTGAGCAGCTGCCGCGAATCGGGGTACACTCAGCCTTACCACCGCTGCCGGGCGCCATGCAAGGCCAACATTTCTCGCTGGGACGGGCAAGAGAACACCGTCGCTCATGTGCTCGACAAGTCCCAGCGACTCAGGGCACAAGGCGTGAGGGAGAGGGGTGCACAAGCACACCGTCGCGGCTGACTCAACATGACTTATGATACTCGTATTGATTTAGCTTGTGTAAACTGGAGAAGGAGGTTATTGAACTGCGGTTATTAATGAACCACGGAACCAACTGTGCTTGAAGTCATTGTTCCTTTTATTTATTAAGCTATTGTACGTGTCTTCATTGTTCTGTTTTATTGTTTACCAGATGTTTTGTGCTCTGTAGTGTATGGATATGTTAATAGGAGTAGTGTTATATTTCAAATGTAATTGTTTTGTGTGTTTAATATTCTGTCATTGTCATTCCAACTAATGAATCGCGGGGCTCTACTTAAATCTCTCTCTGTAATTTAATTTTCTGATTATTTGTAGTAGCGTTTATTGGTATGGGTGGGTATTACAGGATGGGCACTGATAGTGTTTTTATAAGTGTTGTTTTAATTTCGGGGATTTTGCTCTTTAACCTGTATAGTTTACTTAATACTGTTTTTCTTTTGTGTGTCCTGTGTTATGTGTGTGGCGATTCCCCTCCACTGTGTTTTGAATCCCAGTAGTTTTCCACCTGTGTTTGGCTCTATAATTTTATTATTTATTGGAAGGTTTTCTGATTTAATTTGTGCTATTGGGATACCTTAAACTTTCTTAATTTTCCACTGTTTCTCATAATTATTAATACTATTTATTTATCTTTCAGCTTTGCGTTTCATCATGAGT
Organism: Scylla paramamosain; assembly: GCF_035594125.1. NCBI lineage: Eukaryota > Metazoa > Arthropoda > Malacostraca > Decapoda > Portunidae > Scylla > Scylla paramamosain. Next base: position 25,192,922 of record NC_087157.1, read on the forward strand.
TTGGACTTGCTGTTTGTGATTATGACCTGTGTTACATTGTCTGCATACATGGTGTCGAGGCAAGATGGTCCAGCTACGGGCAAGTCATTCATGTATAGTGTATAATTATAACGTAGGTGAAAGCACGCTGTCCTGTGGTACTCCGCCCAACATATTTATATAGTTGCTACTACTATCGTCAATGTAGATCGTGGCTATTCTGTCATCTAAGAAGGTGCAAAGTAAAGTTTCTAGAGATGATTGTAGACTGATTTGTAAAATCTTATATTTTAAACCCTCGTGCCATATCTTGTCGAAGGCTTTAGTGACATCTTTCAGTATTAGTGTGATTTGTTGTTTACTTCTCAGTGCGTTGGATATTGTTTCGTATGTTGTGGTTATTGCTGTAGTTATACATTTTTTAGGGCGTTGTCTGTTGTCTGTCTTTCAAAATATTATTTTTTACAAGGAATTCATTTAATCTTCCTTGAAATATTTTTTCGAACAATTTACCTGGCATTTCTAGGAGAGAGATGAGTCTCTAGTTAATAAGATTCTTTGGTGATTTGTTTTCTTTTGGGATGAATTTTATTACTTCTCTTTTAAATATATTGGAGAAGTATCCTGAGGCAAAGGAGGCTTTATATGTATTCGTTAACATTCCGATGGCTTTGTCTGGGCACTGTTCCATTACTGTTTTATGTATTTTCGAGAGTCCCCATGCTTTGTTCCTTATTTGTTTTATGTGATTTCTTACATCGTCCGCTATTATCAGTCTTGTATCGAAATTGTTGTTGTTTAATATATTGAAGTTTACTGTTGGTGATGGTGTTGTTCGGTGCTGGTTGTTTTGTAGGTAAATGTTGACATGAACAGTGTTTCGGGTTATTCTAAAATGTCTTCCCAGGTTATTTTCATAATACCACATTTTTTTTTTTTTTTTTACATTTACTTCCATTATGATCTTCCAGATATGCATTTTGTTGTGAACGTTTGCCTCTTAGCTTGTTGATTTTTTTCCCATAATGTCTTTGTATCTTCGCATGATTTCATTACTTCTGTAATTTGATCTTCCCAGTTTTTGTTAAAAACTTCCTTACACCTTTCTCTTGTCTTCTGCCTTACTTGTGCGTACCTTCTATAATTTATGTACATCCAGCCATGTCTTATTGCATTTGTTTTTAATGTCTGATATTCTTCTTTTAGGTTTCCTGTTTGGGGAGTAATTTGCAGTTCATATATTTTCTTTACTTTGCTTTTAGGAATGCGTTCTTCCATTGCATTTGTTACAATATTAAGCTACTTTTGAGCCTCAGCCTCTATCTCTCTTGTAGTAGATTCTTGTAGGTTTTTAAGTGTAATTTTATTGACTAGTAATTCTTTAAAGTTATCCCAGTTTGCTCTTTTCAAAGTTGTATGTTTCCTCTTGTTTCTTGAATATTGCTGTGGTGGGTATTTTGAAAATTGTTGGAATATGGTCTGAGTTAGTGATATTACCAGGTTCATGGTAGATGTTTTAGAAGTGCTGCTGATTTGCTAGAATTTAGTCTGGGTTGGTGGCTGCACCTTGAAATATAAATGTGGAGTAGTGTGAACCAAGATATATTAATTAATTGAACAAGGCTTCTCCCTACAGTATTGCTACTATTATTGCCAAATTGAGTATGTGAGGCATTGAGATCTCCTGGTATATTGCTGTTTATCGACTTGAATATACCTGGGTACGGGAGATATGGTCTTCTTGGTGGCAGATACGTGGTGGCTATTATTACTGGTCCTAGTGTGGTATCTATTTCTACCGCTAATACATCGTGATAAAATCATCATAAAGTTTGTGCTGTATTGAAATTTTTATTGCTATTTCACTTCCATCACTTGCTTTTTGAGTAGTATTAATTTTGTGTGTAGTGTAATGATTCATTGTTCTTGAGACCATGATTGTTTAACAGTGCTATATCTGGTTTGACGTCAAGTAAATTTAATGTTATTAATTGTCTATTGGTTTTCCAGTGGGGTTACGTTGTGCTGTAGTATGCTTATAGAATGTATTGTATTATTCATTATTCTTATCTCTCATGATGCGTGGGTCTCTCCTTTCTATAGGTGAACGTTCTGTAGCAAGCCCGGGCCTTAACTTTCCGACTTGTCATCTGTCAGTTGTCCTCCAGCATCCTTTTAGTATTACTCTTCCACTTTTTATCATGTCTATTGCTTCTGTGTCAGTTGATTCCTTTGACGTAAGTGTAAACTTGTATTCACCTAATTCTATTTCTTTTATTAAGTCTGTTAAAATGAAATTACCTTTTGGATGGATGTCTTTTTGTCCTCTCTCTCTCTCTCTCTCTCTCTCTCTCTCTCTCTCTCTCTCTCTCTCTCTCTCTCTCTCTCTCTCTCTCTCTCTCTCTCTCTCTCTCTCTCTCTCTCTCTCTCTCTCTCTCTCTCTCTCTCTCTCTCTCTCTCTTATTCGTATTCACATAGTTCATATTAACGACTACATTCTCTGTGTGTGTGTGTGTGTGTGTGTGTGTGTGTGTGTGTGTGTGTGTGTGTGTGTGTGTGTGTGTGTGCTCTTACCTTTCTAATTATTCCTACTAATATTTTTACAAGACTTAAGTTCATCTTGCTGTGGCTCCGTCTTTTAATACCGTTTGATTACATTTTATGATATTTTCCTTCTCTCCTCCTTTACTTTATTGTGTGCTTGAGTATGTGTGGTGAGGGATTGAGAGAGAGAGAGAGAGAGAGAGAGAGAGAGAGAGAGAGAGAGAGAGAGAGAGAGAGAGAGAGAGAGAGAGAGAGAGAGAGAAACCGAAAAAGAATTTCCAACTTGTAGATTTCCTTGTCACTTTTGTTTCTTGAACACGTGAACTAAATCAAAGTATTGGATGCACCTGGAGAGGAACACACATGCAGCCACCACCACCACCACTACCGACCAACAACACGAAGAGAAGATAAAAAAGTTTTGATTTATCGTTAGTTCACCGACTTGTTGATTGACGGGAGGCGGGATGTAAGGCCAGACTCGCGGGGGATTAGTGGAAGGAGAAGGCGAAGCAAAAGTTGGGAGTGAGGCGGGAAAGTTTGGCATGGAAGGTACGAACCCTACTAAACACGGCTTTAATCACTGCCTTCCTTCCCTTTACCTTTCCTTCACTTCTCTCTCCTTCCCTCTATACTCCCTGGCTCCTTCATTCCTTTCCTTTCCTCTCCCCTCGCTACACCACCTCCATCTCGTTACATAGCTCCAACACCCCCCACCACACGACTCGCACAATAGAAAACGTATCTTAATCTTCCCCACACCACGACTATACACCGCTACCATCCACCACCGCTACAATCACCTCTACCACCGCTGCTGTCACCACTTATCATCCCTAGCGCCGCCACCTGCCATTTCCGAGTCCCACATAATTCAATTGAGAGAGAAAATTCCCTCTTCACAAAATTTTTAACACCAGCCGCTTTATCAAGGTAGGAATTCGCGGCTCAAATGGAATTCTTCCCTTTCCTGTCTGTGATCTGGGCGGTGGTGAGGCCGAGGGCACGCTAGCATTTCCACGAAGTATATGAGGGTGGGTGGGGAGGAGCAGGAGGCGGAGGTAGAGGAAGGAGAAAGAGGGAACAGGGAGAGGGGATGTGGTGGTGATGGCTGGAGGGGGTAGCAAGGCGAGAGGAAATGAAGCATCTGAGGAAAATATGAAAAAGAAAAAGAGGAATGAAAGGTAGGAGGTGAGAGTAAATGCATAGATGAGGGAAAAAAGTATGAATCGTGAAGAAATAGAGAGAGAGAGAGAGAGAGAGAGAGAGAGAGAGAGAGAGAGAGAGAGAGAGAGAGAGAGAGAGAGAGAGAGAGAGAGAGAGAGACTTACTATTACTTACTATCAGATCATTCTTTGCAGTAATTCCAGGTTATGCCCTTTAAAAAAAATTAACCGAACGAAAAAAAAAAGGAAATCTTAACTCCTGTTACCATATGAATAAGATAAATGATCTTCGAAAATTCTCATTGATTTCAAGTGACCCTCTTCCTTTTATGTACGTAATTTGTAGAAGATCTACATGTACGTATTTGAGTCAGAGACGACGTGTAAGTATGTGGGTCACCAAGGCGCGGTGGGAGTGGATATGGGCCATTGAGGACGAGCGTGTGCGTGTGTGGGTTACTGAGAGCCTGTGTGTGTGTGTGTGTGTGTGTGTGTGTGTGTGTGTGTGTGTGTGTGTGTGTGTGTGTGTGTGTGTGTTGTGTTGTGTTTTTGGTAACGGAAGGTGACTGTATGTACCTAAGCCTTCTAGCTGTGTTTCGGAGAGAGAGAGAGAGAGAGAGAGAGAGAGAGAGAGAGAGAGAGAGAGAGAGAGAGAGAGAGAGAGAGAGAGAGAGAGAGATGGTTATTGTTCCTCCAGATGTCAAATATATACACCATTCTGTCCTCATTTTCCTTTAATGGTGCTGCGTAGTTTGCTGAGAGAAGTATCCATCACATCAAACTTCCATTATGTATTGTGTGTTTAAAAGCTAATCCATTAACAGCACCAATGTTTTGTAACTTGTGTCTCTTTTTTAGCCCCTCATTGCCTAACAGCGAGTCTTTTGCTCTTGTAGTGCCCGAGTTTGACGGAAATAGGTAAACGATTCCTGAAATTCTGCCAATCTCTTGCTGAGAGATGCTTGATGAGATGTTTTCCTTCCTGTTACATTAGGTGCTTCTTTTTTCTGGGAAAGGTTGCTTTTCAACGTTGGAGGAACTGCCTTGCATGAGGTTATTGGAACTGTTGTTGAATATTTAGCATGGTCTGGCTTTTAATTTATTTGTTGAGATTTTAACGCAGTCTAGTCATCAATCAGGCTCATCTGTCCTGTTCTTTCAGCAGACAGAACAATAAATACTACAGCATTTCGTGATACAGTGTGAAGGACAAACAGAAGTGCGTGGGAAATATAGGATAGTGGCAAACTGGGCGTAATCTTTCTGCCTCAACGTCCTCACCCTCCCAACCCCTTTTCACCTTCATGACTCGCCGATGTGACATTCAGTGCAGGAGAATACACATCCACCTGAATAAATACTTGATGAAGTGACACCTGAAGAGGCCACAGGTCACTTTCTCTTCGCTTCCTACTCCCGTTCTTTTCATCTTCCATTAAACTACACTTTTGCCGTCGTCCTCCACGTTCAGAAACATCACGGGCCAGGAATACGAAACAAACTTAGGGAAAAGTAATAGTGCGCTAAGTGCCTCACACAAGAAGAAAAAGGAAGATAGAAAGAAACGCCGCGCAGGTGTTGCAGACGTGTAAAGATTGTGTAATATTTTGTGTCAGAGCGTAACACTGATTTGAGAAACGCCGCACTCCTGGCCAGCGACACGGGCTCTCTCTCTCTCTCTCTCTCTCTCTCTCTCTCTCTCTCTCTCTCTCTCTCTCTCTCTCTCTCTCTCTCTCTCTCTCTCTCTCTCTCATCCACTCTTAATAAATAAACATTTATTGCTAACACACTTTACGCACAATGATATACGAAAAAACAAATTAAATAAGAATACACTTACTTAATTCATCTTATTACCTGATTTACTTAAGATATTCATTACAACAAGCATCCTGAATTAATCAAGTGCGAGACCAATTTATGCAACTTTTGTGTGGTGAAGCGAGTGTAATGCATGCAGGGATCCTCACATACCACCCCTACTCCCTTCCTCTGATGCAGCCTTAATCCCCCAGCGAGCAGCGATTACCACCACACAGATGCCGCCCCCGCTGACGTGGCGCAGTCTTAAACAATTTCGTGTGCTCGCTGGCGTCCTCTTAATGTTAGGAGCGTCGCCTGGAAACGACCTTCAAGTGGCTGCGCGCGGCTCTCCAGTTTACGTAATTCCGGCAAGAAAGCGAGAGAGGGAGGGAGAGAGGGAAGGAGGGAAGCAACTGCGACCTAATGCTGGGAAGAACTTGCTGTAATTTGGAGAAGAGTTAGTAATGTCTTGCGTGGCCTTAGCTGCGTCTTAGCGTCATCTGTTTTGTAACTTTTTTTTCTTCACTTGCTTTTTATTCTTTTCTTTCGTTCATAATTGCGTTGCTGTACAGTCTGAAAGATTATCAAGAATTCTTTTTATAGTAGTTTATTGCAGAGAGCTCAGATTCTGCATGGAGATTAGAGAGATTGGAGGTAAGATAATGACGTGCCGTGTGGTAAAAATACCTTATGAAAATTCAGTGTTCTTGAGTAACTTATAGAATGTACGAGTAATGTTTAAGATCGATAAGTCTCGGTCCGGGAAGATACGAGTGTGACATTGCACAAAAATCATTACTGACAAACACATTCATGAACAAATAAGCTTTTCATTCACTCCATAATATTAATAGTAGTACCATCATAGCCCTCATAAAACTACACTTTCTAACCATTGATGGGGAAATGTATTCTTTACAGACAGTGGGAATGTGCTTTCTTCACCTCGAGTGTTTGGGACGCTACCTCGCCTCCTTGGAATGGCAGCAAGGTTAGTTTTTTTTTTTTACTTCCATATATCTCGCCGAGTTTACTGATTAAAGTGTGAAGTAGACTAGTATTTTCCGTTTTTTGGAGGTTACACACACACACACACACACACACACACACACACACACACACACACACACACACACACACACACACACACACACACACACACACACACACACACACACACACACACATAGAGGGAAGGGACTGCAAGCTTTCCTCTCCTACCAGTAAACACGCTAACAACTCGTCCGACTACATACTCGTACTCTTTCTACATTCTTAACAAGATGACCAGATGCTATGCCTTAAAGTAGACAAACCTCACTATTTGTCTCTGTCTGTCCCGGAGTTCGAGCGCGACGTCCACTACATAACAAGACGAAGAAAATAGCATAAAAAAAATACACCTAAAGATAATTCACAAGCGGCCTCCATCAAGGGGCAGCGCACTCACGTCGTCACTCACGCCTGTAATTATACACACCTGACGCAGAGGAAAGAGAGGAAAGACTGAATTATTTTGACAACTCGAGAGTGAACTGTCTATCACTTCGCTTCACTCATCATGCAAGTGACAGAATAAAAAAGATTGCATAAGACTGAATATTTCCACGGCGGTCTTTGTTGTAAAAATCACTATTGTGTGAAGCTAAAGTCAATATTGGCGTTGGGGATTCCAGGAGCATTTTTGTATCGTTTTCGTAACAGGATACGTTTATTTTTCCTGCATCTCGTCTCTTGCAATCGTCTCCTCTCACTGATATTTATACTGCTGCTATTGCTTCTATCCCTCCCTCTCTCCCTCTCTCAATACACCGAGATGAAGCTTAAAACGAGGTTAAAAGGAGGTTATTTGGGTCAAGAGCAGATTACGTTTGTCTGTAATGGCGAAATATTTCCTTGCGTTTTTTTTTCCTGATCTTAAGACGACATAGTGAGCGAGGATGAAGATGATGAGAAAGAAGCGGAGGAGGAGGAGGAAGAGGAGGAGGGAAAGGTTCTTTACAGGAGTGAATGAGAAAGATTTCCCGAGTGGTGTGTGTTTGTATTCCGTGTTGTAAAGAAGGTGGTTTAGGATTTTATTTTATTTAGTTTACCCGCAGGTGACTTAATTATAGGTGAAGTGGGGGAGGAAGGAGGAGGGAGAGGCACCTGGCAGAGCGTGGCGTTGGCAGGTGAGTTTCTGGAATCAATAAATCAATGTGGCCAGAGGTGATCTTTGCCTCTCCCCCTCCTCCTCCTCCTCCTCCTCCTCTTCTCACATTCTTCCTCATCCTCTTTCTCCTTATCCTCCACATTCTCTTTCTCTTTCTCTTCGTTCTATTCAGACTTTCTCATTTTCCTTCTTTCCTCTGCTCCTTTTTCCTTGATGTATTATTCTCTGCGTCCGTGATTCTTATCCTGATTATTTCCCTTCCTTTTCTTATTTTTCTTGACGTTGTCTTTGCCGCTGTCGTCGTCGTTATCCTCTTGCACCTTTACCGCCCCTCTTCCTGCTTCCCTTCCTCCTCTTCTTTCCCGTATTGGTACCCTCTTCTCCTCTTCCACGGCTCTCCTCCTTCACCTTCCACTTCGTTAGTCTCCAGGTAAACACAGGTAAAAGCACACGTTGGGAAGGAAAAACTAGAGTGTGTTTACTGTTCTCTTCAGGTGGCTCGTTTTTGCTAATATTCTTGTTGCCTTTACTGTCTGTCCTTCCTGTTATTGTCACTGCTCTACTTCCTGTTCTTGTGTCGCTTTCTTTTTGTCGCAGGAACTCAAATAGTTTGCTGTATGTTACTAAGTGTTTTTACATTTCAATTGTTGCTATTTCTTTTTTTTATGTAAGGTTTTGTCTTCAAGCTTTCTGTGTAGTATTAGATGTTTTTTACTTTTCAATTATACTTTTTTTATATATAATTTGTCATACAATTTAGTTTCATGTATATTATTTGTGTCAACTGTCTCTCGTGTGTGTGTATTTTTTCTTTTATTTTATTTACTCTTTATTTTCAGGGGTCACTCGTGTTCTCGTAATAATATGTGATTATGGTTTCCTTGTTTGTAATTTGAGACAGTCCACTGTTTGTCAGTTTGGAAGGTCGACATCTCTCGCCTTTCTTGTTTTATTCTTTGCTTTCATGCCATCGTTGTTGTCATCATCCTCGTCGTCTTCGCCCTAGTTCTCATTTTCTCATGTTTCTCTGCACTACTACTACTACTACTACTACTACTACTACTACTACTACTACTACTACTACTACTACTACTACTATTCTACGTACCCGACCCTTGGCTTCACAAAAACGAGCATTCACGAGCCAGATTCGCTGCTGCCATTTCAAATTTTCCCGAATCAGCAAACTATAACCTTTCACTCCACCACACACCCTATTCGTCTCTTAACCCCATCTCTCTCTCTCTCTCTCTCTCTCTCTCTCTCTCTCTCTCTCTCTCTCTCTCTCTCTCTCTCTCTCTCTCTCTCTCTCTCTATCTATCTATCTATTTATCTCATTGACAAAGTGCTTTACATCCGCTCAATCGCTCTGTCTCTCTCTTCAAAAGCGTTTATTTCCCACTAAATACAAAGGAGGTAGACGTCGAAGGCAAGAGCAGCTATGGGCACTATTGATTGGCGCTCTCCTCTTTGTTATCTCGGCACACTGAATCTAATCCGAGGCGAGAGTTTCTATATTTTTCTCCTCCCTTATCTCTCTCTCTCTCTCTCTCTCTCTCTCTCTCTCTCTCTCTCTCTCTCTCTCTCTCTCTCTCTCTCTCTCTCTCTCTCTCTCTCTCTCTCTCTCTCTCTCTCTCTCTCTCTCTCTCTCTCTCTCTACCTCTACCTCTCTCAGTCCCTTCCTCTTTCCGGGTAAGAGGTTGGCGTTGTAAGCTGATTGAGGCACAAAGCTGGTGTCGCTACCAAGAGTTACCCCAGGCGGAGATTCAGGAGGAGAAAGGCAGTCAGGAAAGTTTTGCTCTGCCCACGCTGCGCTATTCTGTCTGATTCGTCGAACAGATACACGTAACGGGTAAAAAAAAAAAAAAAAAATAAGGAAAAGTAAAGAAAAGCAGAAGATATGAATCGTACTGCTGGGATATTGTTCTTCACTCCTCTATCTCTCTCTTTTATCTCTCTCTCTTTCACGAGCTTTGGGTCTCTTGTTCAAGATTGTAAGTGAAGTACGATGGTGCTGGCCTTCAACTCGATCCCTTCCCTCTTGCTCCCTTCCCCCGTTTCTCTCTCTCTCTCTCTCTCTCTCTCTCTCTCTCTCTCTCTCTCTCTCTCTCTCTCTCTCTCTCTCTCTCTCTCTCTCTCCAGTGCGCGGGTGAGGGCAGTAACCTTAAGTGGAACCTGTAGACTTACACTTATTTCTCCAGCCCGGGATGTACTGCAAGGAGCCATTCTTTTATGCGCCTCTGAAAGAAAACGAGAGGTGGAAATGTGTGTAAGACGAGCAGTAATACGAGGGCTACACACGGCAGGACCTCGTATCTCAAGGGAACGGCAGGGTGGCGTGCCATATACCGCCCAGCTGGGGTAACTTGCGGAATTGTAAAGGCCTGGATTCTATGGGTTCTGGGACCTAATAGGGCTCGTGTGCTGCTACAGAGAGAGAGAGAGAGAGAGAGAGAGAGAGAGAGAGAGAGAGAGAGAGAGAGAGAGAGAGAGAGAGAGAGAGAGAGAGGTGGTAATATGAGACAGTTGGAGTTGGACAAGAAGTAAATG
>NC_087157.1:25208115-25218115 GCF_035594125.1 Scylla paramamosain
CAGCAATTAGCACGTAAGGCACGGCGCAAAGTTTGATTGGAGCGAGACTGTAAACCCTAAATGATCCTTGGTCACCAGCGCCGTACGGGAACGGTATCGTTTCTCTCTCTCTCTCTCTCTCTCTCTCTCTCTCTCTCTCTCTCTCTCTCTCTCTCTCTCTCTCTCTCTCTCTCTCTCTCTCTCTCTCTCTCTCTCTCTCTCTCTCTCTCTCTCTCTCTCTCTCGTATTCTAAGAACCCAACAATCGCCCTTAGAATTCTCACATTTCATAGTCGGCAAAAATTTTTTTCGCTTAGGACTCAGAATTCCTCCATCTCTCCCTCTCGCCTTCCCTCCCCTACTTTCTCCTTCCCTCACCTCCCATCCCATCCCACCCTCTCCTCCCCAGCCGGCCTTTGTTCTCACACAATGCATCATAATTAAGATCGATGCCATTAAACTACTTTCCAGTCCTGCATTAAAGTCGTCCTTTGAAATGTTCTAGTTATGATAATGAAGTGTGCTTGTGTCTGCATGACTTTTTTTAGTCACCCAAGGAAAAGGTCTTTGTGCGTGCCTTGTCCCCTCCGCGTGGGTCATTGCGATCATAAACCCATCCCGACCTAACCCAACCTATCTTCACTTTATAGAAGACGTCGAGATATCCAGTCCTGATCTACATGGAGGAACCCTGGTGAAGGACGAAGGTCGGGCAGTAGACAAAATAGGCCGAAGGAAGAGGATGTAGCAGTGTCTCGAGAAGAAGACACGAGAGGAGGCAAGAGGAGCAGGAAGAGGAAGAGGAGGAGGAGGAGGAGGAGGAGGAGGAGGAGGAGGAGGAGGAGGAGGAGGAGAAGGAGGAGGCGTAGTAGCAAGAGCTGAGAGGAAGAAGAGAATTAGAGTGAACCTCGCCGCTCCTGGAGATGGGTGGGCGGGATCTCAGAGAATTTGAAAGTGTCCGGGAGAAATAAGAAGCGCTCCGGAGAATTAAGGAGGAGCCGAACACCAGCCAGACTTGTGAAATAAATAGATGGGACACTTGAGGAGTCTGCCGGAGCGGGATGAGAGACGGGGAGCGGAGAGAGCGGCGCGGAGGGAGTAGAGAAAGGAGGTGAAGGAAGTGAAAGGATAATGAAAAACCAGGAAGAATAGAATGTGCTTTAGGGGTTAAGAGAGGCGAGAGGGGAATTGGAAGGGCTCTGAGGGGAGGGGCGGAGTGAAAGCAGCAGCAACACACACGCGAGATAAGAGAATCGAAGTGGAGGAAAATGGTAAGAGATTACGGGGAGATTACCGGGAGCGAGAGATGAGGCTAAACACACACACACACACACACACACACACACACACACAGAGAGAGAGAGAGAGAGAGAGAGAGAGAGAGAGAGAGAGAGAGAGAGAGAGAGAGAGAGAGAGAGAGAGAGAGAGAGAGAGAGAGAGAGAGAGAGAGAGAGAGGAGGGATATGCAGCTCTCAGTCACCTTGCAACCTTATCTTCACGACTCGGTAACCTCACTTCTCCCTGCATCTCATCCCATTGCTTTCCTCTTCTCTCCTTTTCGTTCCGCATACCCACGCACAACTCCTCCTCTTCCTCCCCCTCCTCCTCCTCCGCCTCCTCCTCCTCCTCCTCCTCCTCCTCCTCCTCCTCCTCCTCCTCCTCCTCCTCCTCCTCCTCCTCCTCCTCCTCCTCCTCCTCCTCCTCCTCCTCCTCTAAACACACTCACTCTCTGTTTATTTCTGCCAGCACTAAACTCCTCTTTATGTACACCTGACCTGGCCATTTCAAGTGAATTTACGTCAGCACAAAATAAACTTCCCCAAAACCAGGCCCCGCTGAATCTCTGCCGCCTGGACTCCCACACGTGTAAATAGAAAGTTCTTACAGCGGGGAATCTTCCTTGCTTAATTTCGGGGTCATGAGAACCCTTAAATTCACTTGCTCTCTTACATAGTTTCCTCTTTGCTGTCCACGACTTTTTTTTCTTTTTTTTTTTTTTTTCTTCCTCTCCAGTTTGCTTTGACGTTGTTTTGGTGGTGGTGGTGGTGATGGTAAAGTGATAAAGTGATACTGAGTGGAATTAAATATGGATTAGTGTTTTCTTTTGTGCATGTGTGTGTGAGAGAGAGAGAGAGAGAGAGAGAGAGAGAGAGAGAGAGAGAGAGAGAGAGAGAGAGAGAGAGAGAGAGAGTTAATAATAATGATGTGCTCGTTGTTGATACTGATGGAAGAATAAGAAGCGTCTCTGATATTGATGACGTCTGAACAAAAAAAATGGAAGAAGGAGGAAAGATTGGAGGAGGAGGAGGAGGAGGAGGAACAGCAATGTCAACGAAGATGGCAAAAATAGAAACAGGGAAGAGAAAAATAGAACCGATGAAAGATAGTGACGGAAACCAACACAAAAAAAAAGGTGAAACAGACAACAAATAAGAAAAAAAAGAAAAAAATTAAAGATCTGAAATAACCATGTAAGAAAGAAACGAAGAACAAATAGGGAATAAAAATGATAAATACGTGAGAAACTGTATGAAAGAAGCACTGAAGGGGAGAAGGTGAAGTAAAAGGAGGAGGATGAAGAGAAGAGGCAGGAGGAAGAGGAGGAAGATCAGCAGGAGGCAGCAATCACATCTCAGTCTTATTTCTTCCAGCTGTACACATCTCGAATCCTTTCCAGGCAGCTGTACAGGAATCCAGCTCACATGATGCTGGATCGTGTCCCTTTAAGCTCCATCTATTCCCTCCAGGCTCCTTAAAGACACCTCCTGCTCCCCCTCCGCCTTCTCCTCCACCTCTTCTGACACTCCCGCCCTCCACATACCATCTCTCTCGCTCCTCCCTTGGCACCTCTTCTCGTCTCACATTCCCCTTTCTTCCAGCCTCCCATCTCTCTCTCTCTCTCTCTCTCTCTCTCTCTCTCTCTCTCTCTCTCTCTCTCTCTCTCTCTCTCTCTCTCTCTCTCTCTCGCTCTCGCAAGCCTCCACATCCATCCTTTCTTTCCCGAACACTACGTCAAGCCTTTCTATATTCTCCTTTCATCCCCACAAAATCTCAAAATCTTTCATCTCTCTGCACATCCCTCTCTCTTTTCCTCCTCTTCCACCTCCACCTCCTCCTCCACCTCCTCCTCCTCCTCCTCCACATCCCTACACATTCCTTCATATTTCGTTTCTTTCCCCCGTCATTCTCTCACAACTTTCACTTTCTCCTTTGTTTTCATCCCTTCGTCATTGCGTCATACTCGTCTTTTGCTTCTTCTGCTGCTCCTTCATCATCATCTTTTTCTCGTGCCTCTTCACACCTCTCCTCATGCTCCCATCCTCCCTTGACACGCCTCCAACTTCCCTTCCACTCTGTTCTCCCTCCCATCTCCTGTAATACTCCACATATACACCGCTCTGTCCTAGCCTCTCTGTTTCCGTCACTCTGCTTTTGTCTCCCTGTCTTCCTCCTCTTTGCCTACTCCTCCTTGCCTCTGTCTCTCTGCCTTCGTCTCCCTGTCTCCGTTTTCTTACTTCCGTCTCTCCCCGCCTGTCTTCCTTCCTCTTCCCTGCTCTTATCTTCCTGCTTTGTGTTCTTATCTCTGTCTCCGTCTCCCTTTCTCTGTCTTTCTCTATCCGTCTCCTTATCTTCGTCTCCTGTCTTCTCCCCATCTTTGCTTCCCTGTCTCCGTCGCCCTTACGTCTCCCTCCCTCCTCCCTGCTTCTGTCTTCCTGTTCTCCTCCTCTCTGTCTTCTTCCTGTATCCTCTCTGTCCCAGCCTCCCTGTCTCCTGCTCTCCCTGCCTTCGCTCCTCGTCTATCGTACATTCTCCGAACTCAAGGACACTCCAGCCTCTCAACTCCGCCCCTATACGAGTACACTCCTCTTGGGCCGAGTACGTGCACAAAGCGCGCGCGCACACACACACACACACACACACACACACACACACACACACACACACACACACACACACACACACACACACACACACACACACACACACACACACACACACACGACCTTCGCCTCCAGGGGCTCGCCGCGGCAATGCTGGAGGGAAACAACGCCATAAAACTGGTAAATGAAACAGCAATGGGTGTAGTGTATGCCCCTAGCACCACAAAACAGCACCAGAATCATAATTTCCCGCGCCACAAAAGAGGGAGAGGTCACCACCGCTTGCCCCTGTCCCCCCTCCTCCTCCTCCACTCTCTTCCCTTCCCCTCCCTTCCTCCGCCAAACAAAAGACCAGAACTGAATGTGGTATTAAAAGCCATAATTTCCATCAGTCATTGAAAGGGAGTCACAAAAAGAAAAAAAAAAGAAAAAATAATAAAGTTTCCATCTGATGTTTGTTTCCATTGTTCCCACTTCTCGTTTTTCTCCGCAACTTGTGTGTTTTTCTCTTTGCCACGCCTACAAGTTTGTTGTGTGTCGGTTGGAGTGTTTGAATTGGTGGAGTGTGGTGGTGTGTTAGTGGAGTGGTGGGTGTGATGGGCTGCAGGTGGGTGGATGGATTCGAGGGTGGTGGATGCGTTATTTATTGTGGATGCTTGTGTGTCTGGATGTGCATGTGTGTGTATGTATGTGTGGGTAAGTGTGGGTATTTGGGTGTGCTGGGGTGTAGAAGAGTAGGTTGTTGGTTGGTAGGTGTGGATATTTGTGCATCTGGATGTGAGATTATGGAGGAAGGTAGGTGTAAGTATTTAGATGGGTATGTGACGGGGTGTTGTGTTGGATGGTGGACAGGCTGGAGTGTGTGTGGACAGTTAAATGGGTGTATATGTGGATGGCTGCCAGGACCTAAGATGAAGGAATGCCCACCCAATCCACAACCAAAGCCAGGCTCTTGAAGGAGGCGCCGCGAGGAGGAACGAGGCAACAAAGCGAAACAGATTAACCTCATTCTTTTCCATCCTGATTAAAAGAGTAAAATATTCGGCGGTCAGTCACCTCCAGTCGTGGCTTAATCTCTCAACCTCTGAAACATTCCTGCAATCTTGGGCCAGACTCAAAGCCTTTCACTCACCCTTTCCTTTTCTTCTTCCACAGGGTAGTTGATGCGCTCCTTGAGCTGCTCTCCTGTGTCCCTGCCAAGCTCCTTCATCTCCTACAGAGGGTATGTAAGAGAATCTGACTACTACTACGTTCACTGCATGATAGGAAATCAGAACTAGAAATATGAACGAATGATTTATAGTCAAGAGTCTTCCCGTCTTATATGTTCATTCGTTTGTACAAGAAAATGTCGTACATAAAGAAGAGTACTGGTGGCTGCTTTTCATCAGTAAGGGCGTGATATGTCTACTTTTGAAGGATTCCTCATTCTCGAACTCTCAGAGTTAATATTCTCTGATTAAAAGCACCGGGGTAGCAGCGTTACAAAAAGTAGTCTCACTCTACCAAAGGTGTATATTCCTGTAAAGTAACATTGTATATCTTATCATTTTATACATTATTACTGTAGCTGTTTATTTTGTTGTAATTAACTTAATTTCACATTATATGTGAAAGCTCCTCACTCAGTCACTGAAAAATATATAATGCTATTTACATGTCAGAGACTCACTAGGGCAAAACAAATGGAAAACAAGGCCACTTAACATGCCTTTCCCATAAAGTCAAAGTGATAAGAAAGAGTTGAGCAGCTTAGTCCAGGAAGTGTCTTGATACTCCTCCTTTGCAACAGTTCAAACCATAAGAAGGAAGAGGGCAAGACAGGAAAATGAGTTTCATAGTTTATGAGTGGAAGGGAGGAAAGAGTAAAGATATTGATTAACAGTTACACTAGAGACATAAATGAAACACACAAATAAATTACTATGAAACTTAATGTAATTCTGTAATAACTCACTAATAGTACTATTAATTTTCTAGAACTAAGCAACACGGAGGAGAGATGCGTGTAGGCGATTTTGCTGTTACTGATACTCGCAGCTTGCATTGTGATATTTTCCTTTGTTCCTGTTACTTTTCTGTCATCAATACTTTCCTCTCTTCCTGATACTTTCCTCTTTCACTGATATTTTCTCCTCCACTGATACTTTCCCTTATTCTTGACACTTCACTGTCACTGATACTCACGCCTTGCACCCTCTTGTGCCGGGAAGGTAAGCCGGTGGCGCCGCGTCCTCCCGCCAGCAGGTACGACAAAGCCTCTTTCCCCAGCGTCAGGAAGTAATTGCTTGGAGATAGACTTGTGTATTGAATTCAGTGTTTTAAAAATATACTCCAAAGAAAGGCTCACTGCGTCGCCTTGGATGAGTTTGTGTGTTGGCAGGTTGTCTGTCTGTCTGTCTGTCTGTGAGTGCAGGCCTGTCTATCTCGCTCACTCTCTCACTCACTCACTCAATTGTCCTGTAATAGAGAGAGACAGAGGTGGGGAATAATACCGGAACAAAGGCAGAAAAGTATAGAAACACACACACACACACACACACACACACACACACACACACACACACACACACACACACACACACACACACACACACACACACACACACACACACACACACACACACACATTAAAATTCACATCACACGATCTGTAACACATTTATATAGTTCCCAGTAGTTCAATATATAAGAGAGAGAGAGAGAGAGAGAGAGAGAGAGAGAGAGAGAGAGAGAGAGAGAGAGAGAGAGAGAGAGAGAGAGAGAGAGAGATCAGAGATTTCTGTAGACCAAATAAACTACAAGAACACTTCAAAGTAGGAGGTCCATTCTTAATTAAAGGTAGAGTAGAGCGGAGTAGAGAGAGAGAGAGAGAGAGAGAGAGAGAGAGAGAGAGAGAGAGAGAGAGAGAGAGAGAGAGAGAGAGAGAGAGAGAGTGGGGAGGTAGGGGGGAAGAAAGGTAGATAGACACATTGGGCATGACAGGCGAGGCTGACTGGCTGGCGGAGCTTCTGAGGGTCACGTTAGGTTAGGTTAGGTTACATTAGGTCAGGTTAGGTTACGTCAGGTTAGGTTAGGTTGCGTTACGATAGGTTAAGTGAGGTTAGGTTAGGTTACGTTAGGTTACGTTATGTTAGTTTAGGTTACCTTAGGTTAGGTTAGAGTGGTGGGGATTCTAAGGGTGTAGTGAGTGGCCACGTGTCTCGCCGGCTGACATGTTGGTCTCGAGGAGGAGATCGATAACCATTAATATTTCAGAAGACCGTCACTTGCGCTTACCTTCCCGATGGTGGCCGGAACCCCCGCCATCCATCATACTGAGAGAGCAAGGAAGAGAGAGAGAGAGAGAGAGAGAGAGAGAGAGAGAGAGAGAGAGAGAGAGAGAGAGAGAGAGAGAGAGAGAGAGAGAGAGAGAGAGAGTGATCATGCTCAAAATAAACAAGAACAAAGATGCAAATAAAATAACACTATAATAAGCAACCGACCTTCAGAAAAAATTCGTGTTGGCGTTTCATGAGAAAGATCAGAGAAAAGTGAGACTCCTCTAGTCTAAAAATAAGATAAACAACATACAGTTACAATAACAATAGAAATATACATTGTTACGTGAAACTGACATTTAGTAATTGGGACAGATTTTGACAGGAAATATAAGGAATATAGGAAAGCATGTGGGAATGTTTGAGAGAGAGAGAGAGAGAGAGAGAGAGAGAGAGAGAGAGAGAGAGAGAGAGAGAGAGAGAGAGAGAGAGAGAGAGAGAGAGAGAGAGAGCAGAAATTCAAATTCAAATTCAGATTCGCTTATTTCAACAGATTAGTGGTTTTCACACAATTCACTGATAGACATAAAATCACAAGTCTTACGGAGATACGAAGTATAACACTAAAACAATGAATACAGTGTTAAAAAAATCTAATAAGACTACTAATGGAACGTTAATAAAGACAAAATACACACACACACACACACACACACACACACACACACACACACACACACACACACACACACACACACACACACACACACACACACACACAGAGAGAGAGAGAGAGAGAGAGAGAGAGAGAGAGAGAGAGAGAGAGAGAGAGAGAGATAGTTTTTTACGTCGAATAGTTGAACTTACCTGGCGGAAACCTGACAACAGAGAAGAGGAATCTAATTTAAGACTCACCAGGTGGTTAATTCATTGCTGTTTCCCTCTTTGTAACCTGACTAGGAGTCTTCTTGGTCCTCTCTCTCTCTCTCTCTCTCTCTCTCTCTCTCTCTCTCTCTCTCTCTCTCTCTCTCTCTCTCTCTCTCTCTCTCTCTCTCTCTCTCTCTCTCTCTCTCTCTCTCTCTCTCTCTCTCTCTCTCTCTGACCTCGCAGCTTCGTATCATAATTTCACCATAATTTTCCTCCATGTGCTTCATCATAATTATAACACACACACACACACACACACACACACACACACACACACACACACACACACACACACACACACACACACACACACACACACACACACACACACACACAGTATTTTCCTCCTGTTATTCCTTTCCCTTCTACATCTTCCTTAGCCTTTCCTTCCCTTTCTTCCTGACAAGGCCATTCGTCATACCATCCGGCGGAGGAGGAGGAGGAGGAGGTGGAGGAGGAGGAGGAGGAGGAGGAGGAGGAGGAGGAGGAGGAATAAAAGTTCAGAAGCAAGTTATGAGGAATGGGATGATAGAGGAAACAAGTTGAGAGAATGAAAGGAGAAAGGAAAGAAAGGAAAGTAGAAGAAAAATGTAATGGGTAGACGAAATAGGAAGATTGCAGATTGAAAGGCAGCGACAAATGGGTTCCGGAAGATGGTTCAATCCTTCTTGATGCGTCTTAGGAGGGCTCCAAGGAAGGGATATGGTTTTTGTCATTTTTTTTTCTTTTTGACTTTTTTTTCGCTTCTGTGTAATCTCTTCTATCGTCTCAAAAATTTCTTCAGTTTCTGAAATTCTCTCTCTCTCTCTCTCTCTCTCTCTCTCTCTCTCTCTCTCTCTCTCTCTCTCTCTCTCTCTCTCTCTCTCTCTCTCTCTCTCTCTCTCTCTCTCTCTCTCTCTCTCTCTCTCTCTCTCTCTCTCTCTCACCTGTTTTGTAGTGTCGCTTCACTGTAGGTCCGTGTGTGTGTGTGTGTGTGTGTGTGTGTGTGTGTGTGTGTGTGTGTGTGTGTGTGTGTGTGTGTGTGTGTGTGTGTGTGTGTGTGTGTGTGCGTGCGCGTGTCTAAATCCAAATAATTCGTGAAGTAAAATATTGCTAATAATATTTTTTTCCTATTGACGTATCGGCAGGAAGGGAGAGAGAGAGAGAGAGAGAGAGAGAGAGAGAGAGAGAGAGAGAGAGAGAGAGAGAGAGAGAGAGAGAGAGAGAGAGAGAGAGAGAGAGAGAGAGAGAGAGAGAGAGTGGTGGCTGCGACAAATTTTCTTGGGCCTAGAATTAGCCGTGACATATATTCCGTCGTCAATTTATCAGCGCAGGCCTCAGGAAGGGCTCACTGTGGGGCGGGTCAGGGCAGGACCGGGCAGGGAGGCACAGGGTGATAGATGTAGGGGAAATATAGATAGAACGTAAAGTGAAGCGAACAGTAAAGCGAATAATTTTCACTTTGCATTTGAAAAAGGAAATGAAAAATACGTGATGAAGTACAGTACAGAAGAAAATGAAGAATGAAATTAGAAACAAATAATGAAACACAATATGGTAGAAGGAATTGAAGAATATAAATGAAAAAAATGTAGATAGTAACGTTTATTTTGCAACTTACAAATAAGGAAGGAATGATATAAGAAAAACAGATAACATGTAACATTGCAACATACTACGTCTTCATTTATAAAGAAAATAGTTAACCCTGAGTAAGGTGACAAGGCGTAATCTTGAGACGACAAACAAAATAATACATAGAAAATAAAGGAATGAAGAAAAAGAAGAAGAAAAATATAGAGTAAAAAAATAATAATAATAAATAAAACACGTCGACTATAATACCACACTATTAGAAAAATATAAAAAAAGACAAAATATATGAAAATCTCTTTTTTTATTTTCTTTCAAACCTTCACAGTAGCACAATAATCCACTGAAGATAAATACCGTCTCTAATATATCTTCTGAATAT
>NC_087157.1:25223115-25250615 GCF_035594125.1 Scylla paramamosain
GAATGATTCAGAAGATGTAGGAGAACCTGGAAAGAGAGGAAGGAAAAAAACAACAACAGGGAGAAAAAGGGGACGGAGATGTGGTTTTCTCTCTCTCTCTCTCTCTCTCTCTCTCTCTCTCTCTCTCTCTCTCTCTCTCTCTCTCTCTCTCTCTCTCTCTCTCTCTCTCTCTCTCTCTCTCTCTCTCTCTCTCTCAACACTAACACATAAACACAATTATATATTGAGAGATGATAGTAAGTGTAAACTGGAATTTGGTAACAAACAAGGGACGTGGTTTAATCAGTAGACTTGTAAAACCCAAATTTCCTCACCAATTATTTAAAACTTCTTTGAGAATACGCCCCTGAACTTTACTTCAATGCGGCTTAAAAAAAGAGAAATAAATAACACTGAAGAATGAAAAATAAACTAAATCTTCTCGAACATCAAAATTCACCACCACTGATTTCCAAAGTTTCCATTCCTGCTTTGAGTGCAAGACGAAAGATCGATGGAAATATTACCCCGGAATAATATACTGTAATAAATGAAACAGTGATACCCCTTATGAGTAATCCTATAAAGCGTGTGTAATTACGTGTATGAGTACCTGGCTATCCACACACTACTGTAATCCATTCCCTTTCAGAGGTGCTAAGAGATGCTTCACGACTCCTCTTTATCTCTCACATAAAAAGTAACCCGCAACGATTTATCCTCTCACTTTTTCTCTCCTCCTCCTCCTCCTCCTGCTGCTGCTGCTCCTCGTCACTTTTTCCTCTGTGAATGGGTTGCCTGGCGGGCTTCCTTCGCCTCTTGTGTTAAAGCTGATGTGTTTGCTCTGATTTTTAGGCGAGAACTCAGCGAGGATTGGTGTCTTGTATCTCCGTCCCCGCCGCTCACCGCCGGCTTGCTTGTAGTGGCAATTAGTGTGGAGTCTTTTAACAAGGTGCGTTTTGACTTGCAAGGTGGCGTGTGTGGAGAGAGAGAGAGAGAGGGGGAGAGAGAGAGAGAGAGAGAGAGAGGGGGAGAAAGAGAGAGAGGGGGAGAAAGAGAGAGAGAGAGAGACGAACAGACAGACCCACATAGATGGAAATAAAGACACAGACCAACATCACCATCACTACCACCGCCATCACCACCACCACCACTGCCGCCGCCGCAGCCGCCATAACCTTGAATAATTCCATCTCAAATCTTCCATTATTCTCTATGAAGGCAAATTTCACCAAGGTCAACAAGGGCCATAGAAAGTGTGGAATTTATGTGCATATTTTCCTGGTGGCGTGAACCGAAACCACCTTATTGAAACTTGGAGGAAAAAAGGAAAAAAAGGTCACGAACATAGAGAGGCTACGTGGGAATGGAAGGGGAGGGGAAGGAAGTGAAGGGAAGGGGAAGAATTGAAGGGAACGGGAACGAGTGACAGAAGGGGGAATAAAGAGGAAAGGAGGGTATTTAAGAGAAGAGATGGAGAGGAAGGAAAGGGGAAGGGGAGAGGAAGGAAGGGAAGGGAAGGGAAAGGAAGGGAAGGGAAGTGATACTGAAGTAGATTGAAGGATAGTGAAGAAAGGGAAGGAGGAGGAAGAGAAAAAGAATTGAAGGGGAGAGGAGGAATGGAAAGGAGGGGAAGAGGGAGAAGGAAAGGAAAGGGGGACTGAAGAAGAGTAGAAGGATAGAAAGGAAGGGAAAGGAAAAGAAGGGGAAAGGAAAACGCTCCCCACCACTACTTCTTAAGATCAAAATTACAGCTATGATGGTGAAATTTTCATTTTAATACCGAAAGTTAACATCCCTGAAAACTTGCTTTGAAGAAACTGAATCCACGTAAGGTTTCTTTTCACCCATAGTGTATGAATAGTCGGCAACTCTCTCTCTCTCTCTCTCTCTCTCTCTCTCTCTCTCTCTCTCTCTCTCTCTCTCTCTCTCTCTCTCTCTCTCTCTCTCTCTCTCTCTCTCTCTCTCTCTCTCTCTCTCTCTCTCTCTCTCTCTCTCTCTCTCTCTCTCTCTCTCTTCATCCCTCATTAAGAACACTCCCAAGTAATCATCCCTTACTACCCAGACCTGTCACACCTTGTTGTCTCCCCGTCACCTATCCCTTACCAGCTTCTCCCTTCCCTTTACCTTACTCCCAATTACCCCAGCAACCTTTCTACTTACCCTTCTCCCTTTCTCTCTCCCTTGCCACTCCTCTCCGGGCCCTGAAGGAACATCGTGGCCGTAAAACTGTGTGATGTAGCGGCACCCCAGGTCGGGTGAAGTCCGTAGAGGAGGCAAGGCAGAGGGAGATGGCTGCACTTGTGAGGGGAAGTTGATATCGCTAGGTAAATGAAAAATTTTCTTAGTAGGAAATGTTTTGTAGAATGAACTGTGTGTTTTTATTCATGTTAGGGAGTGTACGTGTGTGTTTATTGTGGCGTGGAGTTAATAGTGTGATTCTCATTACCACCACCTGTCCAGGAAGAGAATTGTGCAATTTCATTCTGGTGTTTTTAAATAAATTTACATATGCGATTTTGCTTTTCAGAGTTTCAGAGTTTCAGTTGCATGAATATATTTCTCGTAACCAACTCAACTATCAAGGAAAGAACTGTACTAAGTTATTCTGCTATTTATAATATCACTGCTTGTATTGTGTAATTTTGATCGCACATTTATATTATTTGCCTTAATATTTAACTATATCACTGCTACTTGTAATAATGGACTGGGTATTTATTTCTGTAACCCCGCGTGAGTTCGATGAGTGAATAATAAGACAAGACCAGGATCACAACATGTCCATCATTTCATTTGTCGGCAGTTGTCTCTCTAAAGTCTATACTCTGATCTTGCACTATAATATCTTCCAGGGAGAAGCCAAAGGATTAATGCCTGGATGTCGTTAAAGTCAGTGGCATTCCAGAAGGCAGACGGCATTTTGGAGCAGCCAGCGTCCAGAAATAGAAGTTGATCTGTCAGAGAAGCGCGAGACGTAGGTGCAAGAATTTAATATCAATACCAATAATGCAAAACTGTAAGCGAAATGGCACAAATAAAATAAAGTTACGTGCATCGCAGAATAAGCCTGTACATTTCTCTTTTCGTAAATCGTTTATTATCGGACACTGCTTATCAAATGCTTTCTGTTGTCTTGATTACGTCGAATTCAGTATATTTCTCGGAGATAAAGTAACATAGCACTCATTTTGATTTACTGTCAGGAATTATTTTGCGTATCTAATCGAAAGAGCGAAAAAAAAAAATTCTATAGAGAAACAGAAAACAGAGCAAGGTATATTTATTATATCACTCATTTGGATTTAACACTGAAAAATCCTAACCATCTAACCAAGGGAAAAAAAATAGCCTGAAGCAAAAAAATAGTATCAACTCAAAATTTATCAATATTACGCCTTACTATTAGTAGAAAACGCCTGAGTATTTCACGTCCTTCACCCCTCCAGCGCAGCTACTAATGGTAATAAAGGAAAAGTAAAGAGTGAGGCAAGAAGCAGGGTACGTATTGGCCCGCCTCGATCACCTCGCCTCTGCTGCCAACCAGTAACCTTTTTCCCTCCCTCAACGCGCAGGAACTTAATTGCAGCAGTTTTTGAGGCCAGATTCCTTGTTTTCTTTGATCGTACCTCTAATGAGTCTTAAGTCTTGTGTGTGAGCGTTACGGCTGGCTGGCAGGCGAGGCAGGCATCACGCGGCCTTGCCAGAGTAGCGGCCAACCAGTGTAGAAGTGTAGGAATATTGCAGTTGTGTTTTTTTTAGGGGAATACTCTCACCAAACGCTCCGAGAATACCTACCGGCAATTGTAGAAGTAGAGAAACATTGTAGCTGTGTTTTTTTAATGAAATGCTCTCACTAAACGCTGTCAGAATACATAATAGCGATTGTAGAAATATTGAAACACCTTATTTATAAGGGAAGGCTTCAGTAAATGCTCCAAGAATATCTACCAGCGACTGTATAGGTAGAGAAGGGGGAATGCTTTATCCAAACGCTCCAAGAATACCAAACAGCAGTTGCAGAATTAGAGGAACCAATTTAGGTGTGTTTTTAAGGTGAATGCTCTCGCCAAACTGTCCAGCAATACCCACAAGCGATTATAGAACTGGAGTAACAGTGTGTTTTCAAGGGCAAGCTTCAAGTAAATGAACCTAGATCACTCCCCAGCGACGGTAGGAGTGTGTGAACAATGTAGCTGTTCTTTGAAGGGAAATGCTCAAATAAGGAGACTCGGAAATGTATTTATGTACTCGACAGAATTGGGTTACGCATTTATACCGAGGAGAAATATAGTGCGAATACATACAATAGTTCTCTTGTCTCATGTGTGTATCTTAACGAATGTTTCTAGTTTAAACCCTTTCACTGCGATACATTCCAATTCTAACCACTAAAAGCAAAATGTGGAGTCTATATCACCATTTATAAGAGAGACGAGAATTAAAATAAAAGATTTTGCAATTTTTAGCCAGTACAATGTTTGGCGGTGGCTGTAGAACAAGAAAAGATGTTTCAATGGTAAGTGATTAAGGAAGGATGTGGCAAATAGCACTGAATTCATTATTTCAGCACAGATGCGATGATGTTTGTTTCGTTGATTGATCAGTGCCAATAATAAATAGTTATCCAATTAGTACGTCAGACTTACGTTATACATTTATACTCACAGAGCGTAGTATCGTGAAACACTTTTTACATTAATTCAGTATGACACAAATATAACGCGAATCTCATGCAAACTGTAAAGATTCATACTGCCTGCGGAAGTACTACATTTCTCACAACAAAACCAGAAAGAATCACCAGTTTGTCAGGTCATTTATTGATTCAGTAAGTCACTATGTCAGCCGGCCAGTTTATCAGTCAAGTCAGCCATTAATTTAGCAAGTCAGCCAATCAATCAAATGAGTCAGACAAGTCAGTCATTAATTCAGCAAGTTAATCGGTTAATCAGTCAAGATATTTATTGATTTAGCAAGTCAATCAATCAGTCAGGCAGTTAATTAGTCAAGTCAGCCATTAATTCAGCTAGCTAGTCACTCATTCAGTCAGCCAGTAAGCCAGTCAAGTCAGTCATTCAATCATCAAACAGTGAAAACTAAGCAAATATCCAGTAAAGAAAACGGGCGAGGTAGTGAGAAGCGAGAGAAGCGAGAGACGAGGATGATGGAAAAGGAGAGGCCCTGAACTAAATCAAGAAGAGCACGTCTCGTCGAGTACACAGTGAAGGGAGGACCTGCAAGCGAGCCTGGCCAATATAGGCGTCCCGCGCACCTGGTTATATGAGGGCAGTTCAGGTGAGATGAGGCCTGAACGCGGCTCTCGGCCAGCCAGGTGTAAACGATTAGCGGCTACAGCCCTGACACGACAAGAGCCATCACTGTATTTCAGCACCGGAGAGAGAGAGAGAGAGAGAGAGATGAGAGAGAGAGAGAGAGAGAGATGAGAGAGAGAGAGAGAGAGAGAGAGAGAGAGAGAGATGGCGGTGCTGGTAGAGATTGGTGCGGCAGAGAGAGAGAGAGAGAGAGAGAGAGAGAGAGATAGAGAGAGAGAGAGAAGGAGAGAGAGAGAGAGAGAAGAGAGAGTAGAGAGAGAGAGAGAAGAGCGAGAGATGAGTGAGAGAGAGAGTGGTTGGTGACGAATTGATTGCAGAAACCAACAAAGGAATACAAAGAAAAAAAACAATGACAAACAGAGGTAGACGTTCAGAAATAACACACACACACACACACACACTCACTACACACACACACACACACACACACACACACACACACACATACGTCCCCACTAATTCAAGTACCTCAAATAAATCTTAATATCCAGGACAGCACGGAAATCCTGGTAATGGTACACATGTGGTTGCTTAGAACAAAACTAAAACTTCACCTCATCCACCACCGCGATGTTCCCAATGTACCCACAGCATCCACCTCTCATTCCGCACCGATACCCACCTCTCTTCCATTAGCGCGGTACGCCTCACCACCCCTCCATCGCACTTCACCCAGTAGAACCCCGCGGCAAATATCGCTTTTACCCTTCAGTTAAAAATAAAATGTCCTCTCACACTGTCTGTACCCGAGTCTGTTCCACTGCACACTGATATATGCATGAATTTCGGGAAGAGAACGTCATTCACTATAATCTCTCCTAAAAATCTTTAATGATTTTAGTGGAGAGGTAGTGGAAATAGTAATGATGATAATAGTAATAACAACAGCAGCAAAAATAACGGTAACAATAGCAAGTGAAGAGATTAATTTCCTCTCGGGATAATTAAGTAAACTGACTCTAAACTCCTGCAAAGTTATGTTTCCAAAAGCGACCAACCCAAGCAAAGGAGAGAAATTTAAGCGTGGCTGCAAAATATTGTATCCCACCGAAGCCTTCCCTGCCCCTCCCTGTCTCTCCTCCTGTCTCTCCCTTGGGTCTCCCCTGTCTCTCTGTCTCTCCCTACCTCTCACGGTTCCTCTCTGCCTCTCTTTTCCTTCATCTGTCTCCTCTAACTCCCTGTACCTTGCCCTACCTCTCCTTTCTTTTCTCTGCCTTCCCCAACTTCCTCTTGCCTCTCCCTTCCTCTCCTTTGCCTCTCCATCTCCCTCCCTGGCCTCCCTGCCGTGCTTGTGGTGCAGCTGAAGCGGATATGACCCTGCCATTCTCACTGGGTCATACCCTCCCCCTTCCCCTCCCATCCCTTCTTCCCCTCCCTCGTCTCTCTCAGCGTCACAGTCCCTTCTGCCTCGTCCCTTACTCCCCCTTCCCCTGTTTCTCATTCCCAGCCTCCCTATGCCCGGCCCGTCCCTCCAGTAGTTGGCCTGAAGAGATTCCCACGCCTCTAGTTTTGAGCCTTTAATCCAGCGGGGGTTTTGCGCATTTCAGGACGATAGTAACAAAATTAGACGGAATTGAATTTGGAGATTGGTGGGAAGTGTTGCATTAGAAAACACCGCCAGATTCGTTCTGTCCCACGCCACCTCGCCTAATAGAGGATGAAATATTTGAGTGTTACGTGGATGTGTGTGTGTGTGTGTGTGTGTGTGTGTGTGTGTGTGTGTGTGTGTGTGTGTGTGTGTGTGTGTGTGTTGGGTTGGGGATTGTCATATCAGTGTTTGTGGTGTTTATTTTTTTTTTCTTTCCTTTATGCGTGGTGTTTTGTGTTTTGCTGATAGCGTTGGAATGATGAAAATTGTATTCTTTTGTTCGTGGTGCTTGTTTGCGGACGGTTAGAGTAGTGGAAAATAAAGGAAAAAGTATGAAGAAAAGGTGAAAAAAAAGTATATATATTAATGATGTAAAAGATATGGGTGTAGGTAGGAAAGCTTTGTGTCTGCAAAAATATATTCAATTATTATTTTTTTTTTTGTATGTTGTATAAGTGTGTCTTTATTATCTTGGTTATATAAGGCAGTAGAGTTTTTTTTTTACTGAGGTTTATATGAGTCGGGATTTAGTTTATTATATTTATCCTGTGATGCCAACCACGTGTGTTAAGGATAATTAGAATATCTGTAACCTTAGTGAGTCTCCTTAACTTTACAATACATGCCTGGGAAGAATTTCGTTTCATCAATTTTCTTAGTTTCTCACCATTAAATATTTCTGTTGATAGTATATGATAATAACAATGATAATGATAAATATGATAATGACATCTCTTTATTTATATTATATATCACTTTTTGTTTATTCCTCTCAGTTTGGCCTAGATTATTTCTGGTTTGTTGCAAGTGGCGTACACACACACACACACACACACACACACACACACACACACACACACACACACACACACACACACACACACACACACACACACACACACACACACACACACACACACACACACACACAAACAAACAAACAAACAAGAGGGTAGAATTCCTGGCCTTCTGCTCTCGTACTTACTCGCTATTATGTTAACAGGAAGTACAGCGTAAGAGGAAACATAGAGAATGTAGTTGTAATGATAATTATCTTTTTTTTATTTGCCATTATTATTATTATTATTATATATTATTATTATTATTATTATTATTATTATTATTATTATTATCATTATTATTATTATTATTTATGGTATTATTTGCAGTTGGTATTTTAATTATTTGTTAAAATAATTATTTAACACAACTCTTTATAAAATGGACCTTTTCTCTTTGCCAGGCACGTGTCCTCTGCACACCTAGAGGGCATCCGCCAGATGAAACCCTAGCTAAACTCTCTCTCTCTCTCTCTCTCTTCTCTCTTCACTCTCTCTCTCTCTCTACTCTCTCTCTCTCTCTCTCTACTCTCTCCTCTCTCTCTCTCTCTCTCTCTCTCTCTCTCTCTCTCTCTCTCTCCTCTCTCTCTCTCCATCTCTCTTCTCTCTCTCTCTCTCTCTCTCTCTCTCCCTTGTGTTGGCCACGCAGTAACACAGCCAGGCAGTCTCAGGGCGGCGTCTTTTGTGTTTGCTGCACCGCTCACTCCCTCGGCGGTCCGGAGGCTAATCATTTTTGAGTTGCAAGCGGGAGAGTGTTTGTTAGTCTGGCCTATTACCGGTAATGGACGAGGCTACACTGGGGGAAAACGGCCCTGCAGGCAAGTGTGCCCGATTTGCAGTTTACGCGGCAAAGTCTCTTTGTTTGTCCCCGCAACTTTGTTTCGTGTCGTTAGAGGCTCTTTGTGCCCCGCCGCTGCGTGTTGTTGCCTTTCCCTTCCGGCCTTTTTTGGGGGGCAGTGGACAGCGAGACAAAATGACAATAGGTGATGATGTTAATAAATGAATTTAACATGACTATTTGGTAGGGAAAACAAAAGAAAATATTTTCCGTTTAGCTGAATTCAAAAATTGTCTTGGAAAAGCCAGATGGAGAAATGTAAATGGTAGTGCAAGGAAGCAATAGCTAGGAAGCCACTGCGGAGGAATGGCGGAGGAAAAGAAAGATGAGGGAATTAAGGAAGAAGTGCAGGAGGGAAGTGAGGAGTGGAGAAGGAAGTGTGGTAGTTGTGGTAATGGTAATGGAAGGGTGCGAGGTGCAGGCAATTTGCGCGACTCTCAAGGTCTTCACGGTGAATTTCGCACGTGACAGGTGTTCTCCGTTGCACCTGCAACTGCTCATTAGGCAGGTGAGGGTTGGGTTGTCACCTTAATGACCCTCCCGTCACAAACCTGTCGCGCGCCGCACCTCCACCCTCCTGATTTGGCATCTTATTATCTTCCTTCAAGCTTTTTCTCGTCACCCTTTAAACCGCTTATACGTCTTGCTCCCTTCCCTGCCCCGGGTATCACCTGTCTCCCGCTTCCTCTTTTATTCTCCTTCATTTCCTCGTCTTATCCAAAAGCAGAGCATAACACGCTCCTCACCCACCCCTTTATCGCCCCTGTGATGACTGTTCCTCTCCTCATCCTCGCTCTGCTTGGCTGCATCCGCCGCGTTGTTGTTCCAGAGGTAACTATACAACATGATAATCTTCCTTACTTTGCCTTTGTCTGGTCTCATAGCTACTAGAACATTTTAGAAAGTTAGATGTACCTTCCCTGCCTTTCCTTTCACTGATCTACTAATCATATTTAGTCCATCACCATTACTGACACGATAATAGCGGTATGGGAGCTGAAATCAAATGTTAAAAATGTTAGAGTTAAAATATCCATTAAACAGTACTTGGTTATCTTAATGTCATTTGGTCCATCGGGAGGCATCAGGAAAGTACAACTAACCACTGAAACACATTCCCTTTGACTCCCATGTTTCAGACTCGACTCAGAATTTTGTAGCATCAAAAAGACATTAATACATCTAAACGAGGGAATGAAGAGAACCATCCTCCCTGCCTCTATCCCTCCCTCTACGCTTCCTGCCTCGCCCCTCCTTCTTCTCCCTCTTACCCTCCTCTCAGACCTCGTATATCTTACACTAATCACCGGCCGCAGTGCAAGGTCTGCATATTCTTCTGTGTTGAAATATTAGGGTGAGATGGAGCGTGGTGTGATGGATGCCTTGCTGCCGCCCGCCCTCCCTCGTGCCGCCCCGGGATGTATTTGTGTGTTGGTCTGATGGTGCATGTTAGGAGAGCAGGGCAGACAGACAGGGGGGGATAGAGAGAGAGAGAGAGAGAGGAGATGAGAGAGAGAGAGAGAGAGAAGAGAGAGAGAGAGAGAGAGAGATGAGAGATGAGAGTTCAAGTTGAGGTGCATGCGTGGTCCAAAAGTGACGTAGTTGTGGTTAAAATGTGCAGGTAACGAGGGTAATTCGTCGAGGGACTTCCCGCCTAAACGACCTAACTTGGGTGTGCATGAAGTGTCGTTCTTCTCGTTATGATTACTACGTCTGTCCGTCCCTCCCCGCCCAGGCATTCATTTTATAGCGGGAACTTACTTACCTTGCTTGCATTTCCGTGAACGTTATTGCAATTTCACTTACTCCTCTCCATGCACCACCGCCAGTTACAGTTACAAGTGTCAGTAAGTTAAATTTAGAACTACATATTATTTCGATGTGTTTATGTGCTTTTCTCTGGTATATATTGTACTGCATTTCTTTCTTAGGTATCATAAAGAAAAATTAGTATTGGCAAGTCATTATTTTATTTCTTACCACCTCTGTGCGTTACGATTTGCTCCAAGCATATGACCTGCGTATTACTTTGATGTTGCTTTTTTGTTGCCTCTGCTTCTTTGGTACCCTTGTTTCTTTTCTTAACAATCGTTTAAAGAAGTTAGTATCGGCATGGGCTCTTCATGCACCATCATTAGAAGTAAGCGTGTGACTGTTGACTATAAACCATTACTTCGGTGTTGTTAGCAATGGTCTCTTTTTATTCTGTTGTATGACTATTTCTATCTTTAATCTCGCCTTAAATCATTCGTGACCAAAGAGTGACACCTCTCTCACTCAGGTAATCTCTGACCCCTGGTAAAGATAGAATAAAAAGACGAATGCGTGCATGGCCCCCATGTCGAGATAATGTAATTCGCGCGGTGGAGAAAAAAAGAAAACATGTTAATTCAAAGAGAAATGTGTCCACCATAGCAGGGATTAGCCAATGATCGGGATCAGTGCTCGTCTTTGATTCATGTGGAGGGATTAGAGTTCAAGGGAAAGTTAAAAAGAAAGAAAAAAAAATAGAAAAATAATGACGTTGAGGCACCTGCGTGTTCAACTTTTATTCCTTTATGCTTGACTGGCTTTGTAATTTTGTTTTATACCACTTTTTTTACATCATCGTAACACGATTTGAGTATCTTTAGAAGACCCTGCGGCTCTGGGTCTTATCCCTCGTTAATGGGGAGGAATTATCGTTTTTATGGGAGTTAATGGATGTTTTATGACGAGGAATGAGGTGCAGGACACTCTGGGTGATCCTGGAGCTCGACTACCCATTTTCTTTTAGTGTTATAAATGGGTTTGGGGAGCGAGAAGAACACGCTACTCTCCCTTACAGTGAGTGTGCGCTGGGACTCCGAGACACGCTGGAAATTGATGGTGGGAAGGGAACGAAGGTAGGATTTAGACTTTATTCTTAACTCTCCCTCTGACTCAATCGTCCCTCTCGTTTCCTTCTCCATTTTACTGTATCTCCTCAGTTCTTCCTCCACCTCCTTCGACGCCATCGCCACGCCGTCCTCTTATACCTCTCCTCCTCGTCTCCTAGTCTTCTTCCGTCTGCTTCTCCCGCCGCCGCCTTTCTGTCAGCCAAGGAAACTTAAAGTGCTTCCCGCCAAGGTGGAGAAAGTCGTCGTCCTCTTTCGATTTTCTTTCTTTGCGGGTTTCGTGCGTTTGTGGGTTTTTAACTTACTTCGTCAATCGTTCCTTCTTATCGCTATGCTTTCTTCATTTTGTCTTTAATTTATTGATTCCTTTTGGTTTGGTTTTAGTTTTGTGTTTTCAGTTATTCCTTCTTTATCGTTCCGTTGGATTTTTTGTCTTAAATTTATGTTAAAAATGTGTTGTATTTCATTTTCTTTTGTTCATGTATTTTTGTTCCTATCTCATACATTTTCATACTTCGTTAACATTTCGCTACTCTTCTCTCTTGCTGTTGGCTTTACTTTTTTTGCCGGTGTTTTTGTTTCAGTATTGTTGTTAATACATTCTCTCTCATGCAAGTGTTCTCAGCAATATGTTTTGCGTAGAATATTTCAAGACTTAATGACAATATGCCTACTGTTTTCCCTGCTCATCTACTATCAATAGCCTTTTCAACTTTGTGTATTTGTCCACTTCATCCATACTTTTTTTGCCCCATTAAGAACACATCAGTGCACATTTGAATATTAATGAGAGTACACTATTTTCCGCTCAGCCTCGTCATCACAGTAACACGATAATCCGATACGGTGAGATCATTGTCATCCCAATAACTCCCCTAATGGTCTCTTCTGCTACCTCTATTTTTCCCATGACTTTTTTCTCTCCTCCCCTCACTTCCCCTTCCCGCCACCACTCCAGATACATCGGTTCTCCATAGCCCTTTCATAGCCTTTATATGTGTGTGTGTGTGTGTGTGTGTGTGTGTGTGTGTGTGTGTGTGTGTGTGTGTGTGTGTGTGTGTGTGTGTGTGTGTGTGTGTGTGTGTGTGTGCGCACCCCCGCAAGGCCTCTCACCACTCTCTCTCTCTCTCTCTCTCTCTCTCTACTCTCTCTCTCTCTCTCTCTACTCTCTCTCTCTCTACTCTCTCTCATCTCTCTCTCTCTCTCTCTCTCTCTCTCATCTCTCTCTCTCTCTCTCTCTCCCTTCCTTCATTCCGCCTGTGGAAATAAAAAGTCTTGGAAGTAATCCGTGCGGCGCGTTGCCAGCACACCCAGGCTGCACAAGACACATTGCTCGCCCCAGGCACAGGCCGACACCCGCCTGCCCGGGCTTAAAAGTCTAGCTGGCGGCCACGCGCGGGTCCTGCTTGATGGTGGGATCCTGAGTGAGCTTCCTTGCCATTTCATGCTGTGTTTGTCTTGCCTCGAATTCCTGAGGATCTGCCAGTGTGTTTTGTATGCGCGGGCTATTTTTGTCGCTTTGTCAGCAGGCTCTTTCATATTTCCTTTTATGTGTGTCTCTATTTTCTTTCATGAATTTTCCTGTTTGCTTTTTTTTTATGATATGCAAATCGTGGAGGAGCGTAACCTTTCTGGTACGAATATATACACATGCGACCATTACTGACGTACTTGTATATTTGTATTCGTTTTTTTTTTTTTTTTCTCATATGACAAACACAAGTGTGGTTTAATATAAACTCTCAGGTATTTTCCTTCCAGGATTAACTTACTTTTAGTACAATTTTCTCTTAAGAAATTTCTCCCTAACGCCAGAACTATACATTTACGAATTTTCCAAAGTTGATATATTACATATATTCAGGAACAAATTTAAATTTGCACGCACATCGGCAAGTGTGATGTACGTCCCCGTCTTTATTATCGTACCTTATAACAATATATTACAACTCGGAACGGGAAAGGGAGATTTATTGCCCCGCGACATAATAAATAGGAATAATGCATATTATTGAATTGATCGGCGGGACGAGTTACGGCTTAAGTCTATGAAAAGTATTTTAGTGTGTTTTTTGGTGGTGGTAGTGGTGGTGGTAGTAATTGTGGTGGTGATGGTGGTGGTGATGGTGCTGGTGATGACGGCAGTAGTGGAGGTCGTGATGTTAGTGATAATGGTGTTGATGATGGTGATGGTGAAGGTTTATGTGTGTGTGTGTGTGTGTGTGTGTGTGTGTGTGTGTGTGTGTGTGTGTGTGTGTGTGTGTGTGATGTGTGTGTGGTGTGTGCGCGCGCGCGGCTGTGTGGGGTTAAATTATAAATGTGTTGTGAATCATAGCTGTTCTGCAAAGTGTTACAGATTGCGGGAGAATGTTTCCTTTGTGCAATTTAGTTGAACAAAAATGTATGAAGAATCCCGCTGTTACGAGTAGCGGAGCCAGGCGAATGTGGCCCATCCCTCAGTGCGACATCTGAAGTGGGGGCGCCGCGCCACACACCGCAGCACGCCTCGGATGCGAACTTCGGGTCACGAAAGAAAGATTTATAAATGTCAGAGGTTGAGGGGAAAGTTGAACCATTAATTTTTGCACCAAATGCCTCGGACCTGTTCGGAATTTCGTCAGCAGCGAATTCCCTCCATTATGAAATTTCACAAATAAAAATAAGATAAAAGAGAGGAAGGACGCGAGGCGAAAAGGCAGAGAAAGATGGAGAGATGAAGGAGTTTACACATTTCTGCCAACGTTGTGTGTGTGTGTGTGTGTGTGTGTGTGTGTGTGTGTGTGTGTGTGTGTGTGTATGTATGTGTGTGTGTGTGTGTGTGTATGTATGTATGTATGTGTGTGTGTGTGTGTGTGTGTGTGTGTGTGTGTGTGTGTGTGTGTGTGTGTCTTTGTGTGTGTGTGTGTGTTTGAGTAAAGGATGCCAGGTATGGAGTGATTTATTTATGTATATTTTCCTCTGCTGTCACCTCCTCCATTAACTCTCCACATCTAGTATTTTTGCCATCGTTCCCTCGTCTGAAATTGCACGGGTCATTCCCTGTCATATATTTTACTTACCAGCAAAGTTATCAATATTCAGAACATATATCCTGAATTTAGCAATGAAAAAATTATATGAAAGTTACTAGTTTTGCTGCCAATTCGTTTTCTATATACTGATTTCCCCTTTTACATTAAATATGAGCTCACACACACACACACACACACACACACACACACACACACACACACACACACACACACACACACACACACACACACACACACACACACACACAACAGATACGCACACACGCACGCACGCACTAGTGGATAAACGCTTTCCATCCAGCAGTGCAAAGCCGGAGAGGAAATGAAAGCTGGAAGGAAGTCTGGCTGACGATGTTGTTCTCTCCCTGGCAACAAGTCGAACCGGGAGTGGAATACGAAAAGCCAAAATCTTGCCTTCTATTCAAGCACACGTCTGGCGCTTCCCTTTTGAGAGCTGCGGGTGGGAGGTGACGATGTGACTGAGCTGTGGAGACGAGCTGGTGGTGGTGGTGGTGGTGATGGTGGTTTTAACTGGTTTGCGAAAAGGTAAATGTTAGGTGTTGGTTTTGTGAGGACATGGGTGGTGGTGTTGCTCGTAATAGTAATAACAGTAGTGGTAGTAGTAGTAGTAGTAGTAGTAGTAGTAGTAGTAGTAGTAGTAGTAGTAGTGGTAGTAGTAGTAGTAGTAGTGGTAATAGTAGTAGTAGTAGTAGTAGTAGTAGTAGTAGTAGCCGAGCAGTAATAGTAGGAGGAGGAGAAGGGGAAGCAAGAGAAGGAGGAAGAGGAGGAGGAGCAACGACAACAACATGAGCAGCAACACGACAACAACAAAATGAGCAACAACAACACAGCAACAACAACAACAACAACATGAGCAACAACACAACAACAACAACATGAGCAACAACACATCATCAACAACAACAACAACAACAACAACAACGACAACAACAAACACAAACAACAACAACAACAGCAACAACAACAAGACAACACAAACAAAAAAAACAACAACAACAACAAGATAATTATTTTTCTTATACTAAATTTTGTTGTAGTTGATGTAGGTAGTGTTGGTGGTGGCAGCAGCAGCAACAACAACAACAGCAGCAACAAAGACTGATGGTAATTGGAGTATGGAAAAATATAATTCCCCGTCACGCACGTCAGGTCACGTCACGTCACGAAAAACAACATATATAATAACACATAGCCCACCACAAGATTTACCTGAACACTAACAGAAATAACATGCACCTGATCACCTCACTTGTATCTGCCACACCACGCCACTCCTGCCCCGTATTGCTCACTCCACAAATATAATAGTATTAAAACCCTAACCTAACTTTGACAGTCTGCATCGGCGCTGTGGCTTCCTTGTATTCCCAGTGTTACTAATGAATTCATGAAGCTCTCAATACCTAACTACCTCCTCCTCACTTCCCTTTACCATCCTTCCTCCTGCTTCCTTCATCTACACACGTGGGAATAGGGAGAAATGGGAAGGAATGTGCGATGGGGAATGTAGACGTGGAAGATTACTGAAACAGACATTAACAAATTTTCGGGGAGATTTGAAGAATATATGTTTCGTGTAGATCCAATTTCCTTTTGCTGGTGGTCCTGGCGAACAATTTCCGGTTCACTTAGTCTCATCTCCCGGCAAAAGATGATGATGCCTTCGTATATTTTAATTGACCAATAAGAGTGTGTGCATGACAGACGAAAAAAAATAAAACTCTCAAGACGGATATAGAAATGTCAGTCTTGGCGGAAAGGCATGGAATTTCAAGGATTTTTTTTTCTTTTTTATTTCTTTGTAAAGTTTTATTATTACATATTTGATCGGGAAGGTAAGTGGACAGGGCATTGTGCCAAAATTAAAAGGAGAAAAAGCGATAGGAATATTAGAAAACGGCAGAACGGAAACATGAATGAAAGCAAGTTTGAGTATGAAATGATGACTAAAGGGAAAAACTTATGTAAAATAATGTAAAGCAAAAAAAAAAAAAAAAAAAAACAGAAGAAACAATCACACGAATAAAGAAAAATAGAAATAATGCAACATTGTGTAGAAACTGCAAGATGATGAAAGGAGAAAACAAAGGAAGAGTTAAGTAAGAATATTAAGAAAAAAGATGATGTGTAAGCACGGCAATAAATAAGCAAAGAGAAAGATGTAAATGGAAGGATGAAAAGTAAAAAAAATAAGGAACAACAGCCGCGAATTGAAATAAAGATGAAACAGAATAAAACTAATAACAAATAAAATAGAATAAACACATGAAGAGAAAAGGGAACAGAGGGGAAGGTAGTGAATAAAACGATACAAACAGCGAAAAGCGAAATGAAACAAAGATAAAACAAAATAAAAAAAAAGAATATGCACAGACAAAACAAAACAAAAAAGAAGTATGATAAAGAGGAAAAGAGGAAGGAGGAAGAAAATAAAATGAAAGAGTAAAAAGAAAAAAAATCAAGATAAATGACTAAATATATACATTACAACACAAACATGCAAAAAGGGAAGCTACAATGAAACCGTAGAGAGAGAGAGAGAGAGAGAGAGAGAGAGAGAGAGAGAGAGAGATGATGAGAGAGAGAGAGAGAGAGAGAGAATAAAAGTAACTCATAAAACTGAAAACATGGAGCAGGAGGAAGATAAAACAAGATAAGTAAGAAAGTCATTCCTTAAACACTCAGAGGAAGCCGAAAAGAGGAAAGAAGGAAGAGGAAGAAAACATAGGATGTAGATGCAAGCAGATAAGAGAGAGAGAGAGAGAGAGAGAGAGAGAGAGAGAGAGAGAGAGAGAGAGAGATGAGAGTAGAGAGAGAGTAAAAATGTTAAATACCAACAAAGCAAGAGCAAGTAAAGGACCCGGATAAGAAAACTCAGAAAAGGAAACAATGGAAGAAAACAAAGCGACAACTGAGTAAAGAAAATGCAAGACACTAACCACGTACAAACAAGAAATAGACTCGGAGGATAAAACGCAGAGAAGGCAAACTACATGTAATGAAGAAAACAAAGATTAATTTTGTGTTAGTATATTTAAAACTCTAACCCCCACCAAAAAAAAAAAAAAAAGAAAAGACCGGAAAAAATAAAACAGATGGAATGACAAACTTATTATAAATGTAGAAAAGACAGAACAAGCTGAGTAAAAAATGGATGAAGCTAACTAATAAATAAAAAAAAAAGAACTAGAAAAATTAAATGGACCCTAAAAAGAAAAAAAGAACAGGGTAATCTTAAATATAATAGTAAGGGAAAAAAAACAGAATATTGAGAAAAAAAATGTAAAACAAGAAATGGATCCCAAAAGAGAACGCAGAGGGAAAACGGACAAACTGAAATATAATGATAAATAAACAATTAAATAGATAAAAGAATATATCCAGAAAAGAAAACGCAGCGGAGGAGTGAGGGCAAGCTAAACTATAATGGTAGAAAACGTAAGGCCCGCACGTGCTCTGAGAAGGAAAACGGATGGCAGGGCGACGGTGGTGAGTGGCAGTGTTTGGCCGCGCGCCGCCCTGGAAATTTCCCCCCTCCTTTGAATGCCAGCCCGAGCGCGTTCGGGGACTTCTTTTCACTCGACGTTGGATGCTTTTCTTAATCTCATTGTGTCTGTCTGATACCGCACCGGGATATTTACTTCCTGTATCTGCTTTGTTTTTATTTTCTCTCCTTTCCCTTTAAGTTTGTGTGTGTGTGTGTATGTGTGTGTGTGTGTGTGTGTGTGTGTGTGTGTGTGTGTGTGTGTGTGTGTGTGTGTGTGAGAGAGAGAGAGAGAGAGAGAGATGAGAGAGAGAGGAGAGAGAGAGAGAGAGAGAGAGAGAGGAGAGAGAGAGAGAGTGAGAGAGAGAGAGTGAGAGAGAGAGAGAGAGTGTGTGTGTGTGTGTGTGTGTGTGTGTGTGTGTGTGTGTGTGTGTGTGTGTGTGTGTGTGTGTGTGTGTGTGTGTGTGCAGCTCATGTTGGGTTTTGCTTCAAGGTGATTTTCTTTCTTTTCTGCACCCAATGACTCCGCACACTAATTAATTGCTCTCCTCCGCGTGGGAAAATCTCCCCTTAAGTACCATCACGTCAATTTATCGCCGACTTAACGCCTTCATTCATTCACTTTTCATTGCATTTCTTAATTTTCCGTCATTATGCTCCGGCTCTTCTTTTTATCTTTCTTTTCCTCGTGATTAATATGTCTTTGTCAATATTATTGCCTTTTCTCTTCCTTTCATCATGTGCCTTTTGATGTTTTTTTTTTTTTCTTCTTCTTTCTCCCTTTTTTTCATCCAGTAACCTTTAAGGCATGTTATTTGTCACTTTTTTTTTTTATGTCCGTTTGTCTGTTTGGTTTGTCTGTCTGTGTCTGTCTGTCGGTCGGTCGGTCTGTCTTTTTCTATCTCTGTGTTCCTGCTTCTGTCACTGTTTGTCTACCTGTGACTGCCTCATTTAAGAAAACCAGTTCTTCAAAAAAAAAAAAAAAAAAAGGTGACGCTGAGGCAATCAACTAACTTGAAGGTAGTGACTAAGGAAGTTGCAAAAGAAGTATTAAAGAGGAAAACTTGCCAAGAGAGTAAATATTCAAAACTAATACGACCTTATTATTAAAGTATGAATTATGCAAATTAAAACAGAAGAAACGAAGAGAGGAAATCAGAGGCAGAACTAAATGAGATTATGAACAAATTAAGGAGGCAAGAAAAGAAAAGGAGAACCATTATGCGATGAAAAACACCTTTAGAAAGAAAATAATTTGAAAGCACTCATCAAGAAGTGATTTTATGCAAACAGCCTTTTCTTTGTACGTGCGTGTGTGTGTGTGTGTGTGTGTGTGTGTGTGTGTGTGTGTGTGTGTGTGTGTGTGTGTGTGTGTGTGTGTGTGTGTTTTCATTCGGTGGGGTGTACTCTTTGCAGTTTAGATACTCGTAGTTAAGATTCTTCATATTGGTATCCACTTACGTAATTTATCTATTTTATCCAACCAATCTGGACAGACTATTTTATCCATCTAACTGTTTATTTATCTGTCTATCTATCTATCTATCTCCCTATCTATCTATTCCTCCCCACCTCTGGGACAGGTTCGTATAAAAATGTAGCAAATTGCCGAAGGAAACTCAAGGTGGATACTAACAGCTTTAGTTTGAGATAAAAGTTGTCACCTCAAGCAAGATAAAATTTTAAGGTCAAAAACAGGTATCGAAGTTCCCTGCAATTTCATTTTACGATGGCACCGCGCAGCAGCCCACAGCAGTCTATCCACAGCAACCTCCCCACAGCAGCCTCCCCACAGCCGCTTCCCCACAGCAGCCTCCCCACTGCAGCCTCCCCACAGCTGCCTCCCCACAGCTGCCTCCCCACAGCTGCCTCCCCACAGCAGCTTCCCCACAGCCAGCTCCCCACAGACTCTTGAGTAAGCACGTTTTATAAAAATTGCACAGTGATTATCTTCACTTTAAAAGCTGATAGAATATAGTCACGAAAGTCATTATCAGATTATCCTTACTTTTAAAGCTGATAAAACTTGAAAGGGATTATCGGAGCCAGTGTTTTGAGCTCACTGAAATACAACCAGTCCACCCAGGAATTGTAGCCAAAAATAGGTCAATCCCACAAGGTATTTTCTTTTCCAAAAACAATTACTTTGCCTCGACGTATTAAGTCTTCCACTAACATTACCAGGTTCTAAAATCATAGGTATGATAAAATGCAGAAAAATAATACCAGCTTGATCATTTCTTTATATGTATTGGTGCTCAGAGGCGTATGAAGGAATCAGATAGCATCAACAAGCTAAAAAGCAGAAGGGTGGCGGTCACTGTTGGTCCAAAAGTAACATGTCATTCCAATCTTCATTCCATTTCTGCAAGTATGATATGCTGTATGTGTAGCCTCAGTAACCCATTCAACTTTTTTTCTTTGAATATAGCAATCTGACGCATAGGGAAGAAGTCAACTGGGGGATGAAACAGAGAAATAGAGAGAGAGGAGAGGAGAGAGAGAGAGAGAGAGAGAGAGAGAGAGAGAGAGAGAGAGAGAGAGAGAGAGAGAGAGATGAGAGAGAGAGAGCAGAGACAAAAAAAAAATCCGCACGTGGCAAAATAAAGCTTGTTTGAATTTTATTTTGTTCAGTGTGTTACAAACAACACGCAGAATTTCGTTATTTTCCTCTTATTTTAGTTTACGGTCAGCTTTCTCTCTCTCTCTCTCTCTCTCTCTCTCTCTCTCTCTCTCTCTCTCTCTCTCTCTCTCTCTCTCTCTCTCTCTCTCTCTCTCTCTCTCTCTCATCTCTCTCTCTCTCTCTCTCTCTCTCTCTCTCTCTCTCTCTCTGACCGGCGCGACGGCACTGCATATTGGCTCAAGTCTCCCTCGATAAAGTTCAGAGTTTTAGTCCAATAAACTTAAAATACCTTATTGTTGGTAGGAGACGGGAGGAGGGAGAGAGGGAGGGGAGGCACACTGGCAGGGAGAGAGGGAGCAGACCGGCAGGGAGGCAGAGAGTGGGTAGGGAGGGATGCAAAACTTCCTCTCCAATATACACTGACAGGGCAAGTGGCAGGTTCAGGGAGGGAAGGGGAGGAAGGGGAAGGGAAGGGTCGGGCTGAAGGGAGCGGGTGGGTCAGAGGCGCCGGCAGGATTCAGTGTTAGTCAGTATTGCCTTCTGCAGGTGAAGGTCACGTGAAGAATTCGAGTCTCGGAAACCCTGTGACAAGTTTATTGGATACTCTCAATGTGGAGGTTGGTGGTTTCTTGGGTGTATGATGGCAGTGGTTGAGAGTTCTAAAGCTTGCATGTATTAAAAGGGGAGATGGAAAGGTCATGGGATTTTCAGTAGGAGTAAGAAAAGTACTGGAGTTTTCTGTGTGAAGAGATGAAGATAGGGAAGAAATTTTTAGTGCTGGAAGAAGAAGGAAGAAAAAGAAAGGGGAAAAAGACAAGAGTTTTGCGTAGAGAATAAAAAATTACATCCTGGGAAATTGAGTGACTAAATATTGTGAATTTTTATATGTACTTGATTTTAATGCACAGAACATCACAGTCTGTTTATCTGTCTCTCGCCCTTAATGGTTCTGGTGTAGAAGTGAATTTCTCTTCCCTTGTGTCTGGAGAGCAGTGGGTTGCGGGTAGAAATGATCTGATGTCGTTTTCTTTTGTGAAATACCTCGTGTAGTCGCAATAGTGATAGTAGTAGTAGTAGTAGTAGTAGTAGTAGTAATGCAAGAAGTAGTAGTAGTAGTAGTAGTAGTAGTAGTAGTAGTAATAGTAGTAGTAGTACATTAGTAGTAGTAGTAGTAACAGCAGATGAAGATGGTAATAGCACCAATAACAACAGCTCCAAAAACAGAAAGAATGACAATACCAGTACAACAATGTTTGTCTATAATAATATTGATAATGATTATAAAAATTATATTAGTAATGATAATGATACTGGCGGCAATAGCGATGATGATAACAGTTCACATTAAAATTACTGCTACTGTTGTTATTATACCATCGCCACCAAAAATACCACTTTTACTAACATATAAATGAGTATTACCCGCCGGAGAACACTTCATTGTAACTGACGTATGTACAAAAAAAGTGCCGCATGTATTTTTAAGTGTCATTCAATCAGGCTTTTGGGAACTATTAATGCCTCGCCGTAAGGGAGCTGCACTGGACGTGTGTTTATCCCTAGCTCTGTGTCACATCCCATTGTCAGACTGTATTTATTAATAACAGAGAAATGAATCACAGTTTAATTTGTGTATTGCTCGGATGCATTTGGTTGAGGTGTAGGAAGCTGTACTCTCTCTCTCTCTCTCTCTCTCTCTCTCTCTCTCTCTCTCTCTCTCTCTCTCTCTCTCTCTCTCTCTCTCTCTCTCTCTCTCTCTCTCTCTCTGGTTTAAACATAATCTTCACTTTATTTTTCTACCATAAGAATAATAAACTCATTAACACACCATCCTCTTCACCAAGAAAGACGGTGCATCTTTATATTAGAAATTCCAGTATTCTCTTCCTTTCTTCCTTTTGTGTCTCTCCTCCTTATCTCTCTCTTTCACCTTCCTTTCCAACCCCTTGATGCCACGGGAACGGAGATGAGTCAGCCTTCGTCATGCTTTCCTTCTCTCCTCCTCCACCAATTCATCTCTGGCCTGGTAGTATAATCAGGTCATCCCAGTAGTTCAAAGCCCACGGTTCATGGCCCTCCAA
Source organism: Scylla paramamosain (assembly GCF_035594125.1). Lineage (NCBI taxonomy): Eukaryota > Metazoa > Arthropoda > Malacostraca > Decapoda > Portunidae > Scylla > Scylla paramamosain. The sequence goes on from NC_087157.1 coordinate 25,245,813, forward strand.
AAATGTCCCCGGCTATTCATTTTAAAGTTAGATCCTCTCCACAATAAAAGCTCGGCCTTGGCAACTGTGGTCAGAGGTTTGGCGGTGAGCCAGGCTGAGCCACATCACTACCAGGCTCAAGCAGGTCACGGCCACACCAGCAGGACGCAGCCACACTAAGGAGACAAGGCCACATCAGGTCCTCGTGCATATTGTTGCCTTCGTATAAAACATAGTTGTTGTTTTTTATGGTGATTTTTAGATTTTGTGTTTTTAATCCTTTCTCGTGTGATGCGTCTATTGGTACAATTAGTTTTGTCGTGGCTACACTGCGAGTGAGTGGTATAGAATTAGCCTCGGTTTTTTCTGTCTAATGTGACAACTGGAAAGAATGAGAGAACATGGTTTTATTTCCAGTGTAAAAAAATTGCTCAGACATTTTTTTTTTTTATAAGGTTATGGTATGACAGTCACCTTTTTAATTGTTTTATTATTATTTGTTCTTTTATTATTCATGTGATAGTTTATATATTGTAAGTATAAAGTAACTTTTATTTGAAGAACTTCATATAGGGAGGGAAATTAGGCAAAAAGTGTGTTGGACGAAAAATCCCTTTGTCCGTCACATTTGTTTATCATTATCATTAATGTTAATATTATTATTATCATTATTATTAAGATTTTCATTATTATTATTATTATTATTATTATTATTATTATTATTATTATTATTATTATTATTACTATTATTATTATTATTATTATATTTATTATTATTATTATTATTATTATTATTATTATTATTATTATTATTATTATTATTATTATTATTATTGTTATTATCATTATTATTATTATTAATGTTAATATTATTATTACTATTTTAATTGTTTCATTATAAATTATTGCTATTATGAAACATCAGCATAACCATCATCAACGTCATTATCATCATGTAATGAAGTTATTGTAATTGATATGATGGTAATAATGATAATATGTTTCTACTGACGTTATCATTAATTGTTGATATGATTAACATTAATAATAATAATAATAATAATAATAATAATATTATTATTATTATTATTATTATTATTATTATTATTATTATTATTATTATTATTATTATTATTGTGTTATCATAATTATCACTAAAATCGCCATTATCGTTGCTAGTTTGTGCTCGTTCATTCAATACATTTTCACACAGAATTTCCTCTTTTAAAATATTCCCTCGGGACTCGGACGGTTATTTGAAGCATAAAAGAGAAAATTTCAGCTTGACTAATTAAATGTTTGTGTCAGTAAAAATAATGAAGGCCGTGATTAGCGAAAACTGTAACGGCGGCGCTGCAATACCGAGGAAAATTTAGAGCAGAGAGATAAAATAACAAAGAGCCATTTTTTGTCTGCCCCTTTGGTCATTTCCGTGTGAGGGAATAAAAGGCGAGGGTGGCAGAGGTGAAAGGAAGCAACGGACGAAATTATTAATGAATCGTCAAGCTTACCTGTCCTCTGACTGATGGTTAGTGAGCACACCTGGCGAGAACCACATACCTGAGAAGTATATCTGATACACACACACACACACACACACACACACACACACACACCTAATATATATATATATATATATATATATATATATATATATATATATATATATATATATATATATATATATATATATATATATATATATATATATATATATATATATATATATATATATATATATATATATATATATATATATATACCTGAGAAGTATATCTGATACACACACACACACACACACACACACACACACACACACACACACACACACACACACACACACACACACACACACACACACACACACACACACCTAATATATATATATATATATATATATATATATATATATATATATATATATATATATATATATATATATATATATATATATATATATATATATATATATATATATATATATATATATATATATGTGAAGAACACACACATAAAATATACCTGAAACTCTCTCTCTCTCTCTCTCTCTCTCTCTCTCTCTCTCTCTCTCTCTCTCTCTCTCTCTCTCTCTCTCTCTCTCTCTCTCTCTCTCTCTCTCTCTCTCTCTCTCTCATGCACGAGCCCTCATTAAATCAAATAATCATACTGACATGAGTGACGGGTGTGTGCGTGTTGATAGTGGCCAAAATGGAATTAATAAGGTCACACAGGCCATCGATACTTGTAAAAATATAATCGATGATATGATGCTTTAAACGTCACAGTGGTTGGAGAGTGTGAGATGTGAGCCGGGGAGGGTGGCGGTGGCGGTGGCGTTGTTTATTGTAATACTAATAGATAAAAACATCACAAGAACATTAGAAAAAAGAATAAGGGAAATGATGGGGCCGATGGAGTCACCTTCATGAAATATGTCTGCCTATTTCTACCTACCATCTCCGTTAGTGAATTTTTCTTGCCTTCTTTTAAAACTCCCTAAAGATTCTGTGCTTATATCCTGATTAGTGATTCTATACCATTTATCTACATCTTGTTTCTTTCTATCGCTTTATTTTTTACATAAGCTTATCAAGCTTGAATCCGTTATTTAATCTTGTATCTTTGTTAATGACTCTGAATATTCTATTTATGTCGCCCGCGTTTCGTTCAGTTATGCCTATCAATAGTGATAATACTATCAACAGCAACAACAACAACAACCAACAACAACAACAACAACGACAACAACAACAACAACAACAACCAACAACAACAACAACAACAAATAACAACAAAAACAACAACAACGACAATAATAACAACAAAAACAATGACCAGAAGAATATATATGCTCAATTAATGGATTTCCCCAAGGTAAATGACAGGATAAAGAAGGAAGGAATGTTGAGATGTGAATATGTAGGGTGTGGGTGCAGTCATTACAGAGGGAGAGGAAAAAAAAAAAAACATTCTGAGATGCCTTTCATGTATTCAAGTGAACAGAAGAGAGTGAAATGTTTGGCAATGCAGAGTGTGTCTGAGGTAAGGGTGTGAAGTGTCATCTTGGCTGTTGAATCTACATAAAGATGCAGTTGTGAGAAAAGTGAAAGCAAGGAGGGGCTGGTAGTGTTTGAGTGGACGTTAAAGTAAATACATCACGGCAATTATGTACTGTTCTATTCCCAGACGACATTCTTTTTTTAATACAGCTTGTTCTCGTGCTATACATGATAGAGAGGTGACCCACAAAAGGTACAGCTTGTTCTCGTGCTATACATGATAGAGAGGTGACCCACAAAAGGTACAGCTTGTTCTCGTGCTATACATGATAGAGAGGTGACCCACAAAAGGTACTTAAGCCATCCATCACTAGAATCTCATGCACTTTATATTTCTGCCCGGAACCATGCTAAGTCTGTTCTCCAACTAGCCAAAAACTCCTTCATTAATAGAAAGTGTCAAAATCTTTCAAGATCTAACTCCCCTCGTGACTTCTGGCATCTAGCCAAAAATATCTCCTATAACTTTGCTTCTTCTTTCCTTCCTTTATTTCAACCAGATGGCACCACTGCTATCACATATATCTCTAAAGCTGAACTCTTCGCTCAAACCTTTGCTAAAACTCTTCTTTGGACGATTCAGGGCTTGTTCCTCCCTTTCCTCCACCCACTGACTACTTCATGCTACCTATTAAAATTCTTCGCAATGATGTTTTACATGCCGTCGCTGGCCTAAACCCTCGGAAGACTTATGGACCTGATGGGGTGCCTCCTATTGCTCTCCGAAACTATGCATCAGTGCTTGCACCTTGCCTAGTCAAACTCTTTCAACTCTGTCTGTCAACATCTACCTTTCCTTCTTGCTGGAAGCTTGCCTACATTCAGTCTGTTACTAAAAATGGTGACCGTTCTAATCCCTCAAACTACCGTCCTATTGCTTTAATTTTCTGCCTATCTAAAGTTTTTTAATCTATCCTCAACAGGAAGATTCTTAAACATTTATCTCTTCACAACCTTATATCTGATCACCAGTATGGGTTCCGTCAAGGCCGCTCTACTGGTGATCTTCTGGCTTTCCTTACTGAGTCTTGGTCATCCTCTTTTAGAGATTTTGGTGAAACTTTTGCTCTTGCCTTAGACATATCAAAGGCTTTTGATAGAGTCTGGCACAAAGCTTTGATTTCCAAACTACCCTCCTACGGTTTTTATCATTCTTTCTGTAACTTCATTTCAAGTTTCCTTTCTGACCGTTCTATTGCTGCTGTGTTAGACGGTCACTGTTCTTCTCCTAAATTTATCAACAGTAGTGTTCCTCAGAATTTTGTCCTGTCACCCACTTACTTCTTATTATTCATCAATGACATTCTAAAACCAAACTTCTTGTCCTATCCACTCCTACGCTGATGTTACCATCCTGAACTTTTCCACGTCTTTTCATAGACGTCCAACACTTCAAGAGGTAAACATTTCACGCAGGGAAGTCACAGAACGCCTGACTTCTGATCTTTCAAAAATTTCTGATTTTGACAGAGCAAGCTTGATATTGTTCAATGCCACAAAAACTCAATTCCTCCATCTATCAACTCGACTGAGCCTTCCAGACAACTATCCCCTTTTCTTCAATGACACTCAACTCTCCCCGTCTTCTACCACTCATACCGCTCTTCTAGACAGGGTGGAATCAAAAGCTTTTCGTCTCATCAACTCCTCTCTTCTAACTGACTGTCTTCAGCCTCTCTCTCATCGCCGCAATGTTGCATATCTAGCTGTCTTCTACCGCTATTTTCATGCTAACTGCTCTTCTAATCTTGCTAAAAGCATGCCT
>NC_087157.1:25255615-25283115 GCF_035594125.1 Scylla paramamosain
CTCGCCACCATTGAAAAGCCTTCCAGCCAGCCAAGTGACATGCAGGGATTTTGTCATAGAGTTAGCCAAGAGTGTGTGTGTGTGTGTGTGTGTGTGTGTGTGTGTGTGTGTGTGTGTGTGTGTGTGTGTGTGTTTGTGTGTGTGTGTTTGTGTGTGTGTCCTTCGGTTCGACAGATGGGCGGAACAATGTAAAAAGAACAGGAGGCATACGTAGTGGTGGTGACATGTACATCTTTTTTTCTTACATTTGCTGTCTTGTCCGTCTTCATGTAAATACCTGCACTGTACCTCGAGTGACCAAATCCATTCGCGCTGGAAAGTAAATCTAGGACGAGATTCTGGACAAGAGTGTAAACCTATTGCGTCGTGGTGCGTGTACTCCCTTACACACACCCCTCCCTGCCTTTTGTTACGAAAACAGCTCGCGTGAATATGACCCAAGCCTTGACGTAACACCAGTATTTCATAACTTTGAGTAACTAGTCATTAATAAGTGAAAATTTCCTACTCTTTTTTTTTCCTCCCTCGCTTACACTCTGTTTCTTTATAATCCCGAACCTTAGAAGGTCCAGTTTGCTCATCAACTTTCTTTTCATTCTAGGGAGGTTGGTTCGTGCCGGGACATCTAACGAGGCGCTCAGAATTATGTAAGTAGAGTATTGCGTTTTATTTTCTTCACGTGTTACTCAGAGGCAGGGAACGGTGGGGCAGCAGCAGCAGCAGGCCCCGCGCCTTGACACCGCCATAAAGGGAACATGTGTCCGCGTCAGCTGCATCCAACCAACAATAAATAGGCTGGTAGAGCATGTGGGTTAGGCGTAAAAAGAATGAAAAGAAAAAAACACTTAGATTTCCAATATCTTCCTCCCTTCACAGATGCGTAAAAAATACTACACATTTTCTTGCTCTCTCTCTCTCTCTCTCTCTCTCTCTCTCTCTCTCTCTCTCTCTCTCTCTCTCTCTCTCTCTCTCTCTCTCTCTCTCTCTCTCTCTCTCTCTCTCTCTCTCTCTCTCTCTCTCTCTCTCTAGCACTACAACCACCATTGCCACTCTCACAAACCACTGAGCATTCACCACCACCACCACCACCACCACCACCACCATCACCACCACCAACTTCTCTATACCACTTGGGCTAAACTCAATTTCACTTGGTAAAACTTTTGCGATTTCGAAGAATGGAGTCCTGGAGATGGGCAGCAGCCTCACCACGAGCCTGCATATGTGGACTGCTTGAGGAGGAGCAGGAGGAGGAAGAGGAAGAAAAGAAGGCGCTGCTGGAGTGCTTGGAAGAAAGACAGACAGACAGGCACGAAGATAGATGAACTGCGGTGCGTACAGACAGACAGACAAGCAGTAAAGGAAGGAAGGAAGGAAGGAGGGAGGTATATCAAATCTTCGCTGGTGGACTGAGTAGAGATTTCCCCTTCTCACAAAAGCAGAAGTACGTATAGATGATATAGATAAACAGACAGTGAAAAAAAAGGAAGGAGTACGTTAAGTCTTCGCTAGTGGAGTGAGTAGATATTCCTCCTCTTCACAAAAGCACACGGCACGCGATGGATGTAAAAAGTCAGAAGTGTCAAATGATATGAATGAATGACTGGACTCTATCTTTAAACATTATTGTGCCTAATCTCGATTACATTTAATAGGCTCTAGTGGAGGTTATTGGCATTCTCGGGAGCGACTTCATGGATTTAATAATAGTTTAACAAGTATTCTGCACCACCATGACAAAAGTGAATAAATAAAAAAGAATCATGAGAACAGGATGCACCACCTCTGTCTTCTTTGGGTCGCCCGCTTATATAATATGCAGTTGCCAATATCCTCTGTCTTGTGTATTCTCTTCCTCCAACCCTGGTTGTCTCATATCTACTCACCTCTGTAGCCTTTGAAAATATACCTATTGAGACAGGACATTGAGTTAGAATTAGAAGCTCGATTGGTAGTAGTAATATTGTTTTTTATGTGCATGAAGGAATTTGATAAAAGGACAGTAAAAGTAGTGAAAACAACCGCTATTTTGCCATCCCGGAAAGCAAAAAAGTAAACTAGAAAAGAATATTCTTGTTTCTGCAATGGTGATGCATTTTCATGGCTTTGTAATCATTACTATACATTGAAAATATCCATTAACAAAAGTGTGGCAAAGATGTACTGGTGACTTTTTATGTAAGAGGGGCACTGGCCAAAGGACACAAAAACGTTGGAAAAAAAAAAGCCCAGTACAGTGCCATTCCCCTAAGAGAAGTCAAAAGGATTATCGAAAAATGGAGGACAAGTGTATTGAAACCTCCCTCTTAAAATACAGAAGCAGGCATAGAGTTCCAGAGTTTACCAGAGAACGGAATGGACGATTGAGAATACTGGCTAACTCTTGCATGAGAGAGGGGGACAGCAAATGAGAGAAAGTAGAAATTCTTGTGCAGCGAGGCCGCGGGAGTAGGGAAGGTATGCAGTTAACAAGAATAGAAGAGTAGTTAGCGTGAAAATGGCGGTAAATAGCAAGAGATGCAACATTGCGGCTATGAGAGAGAGACTGAAAGCAGTCAGTCAGAGGAGTTCATAAGACGAAAGGCTTTTGATTCCACCCTGTCTAAAACTGCAGTATAAGTGGAACCTCTCCATACAAGGACGGATATGGCCTCTGTATAGAGTTAGTAGCAGTTTTGTGCTATTTTGGGTGACCTCTCTATCATGTAGGCTATAGCACGGGAACAAGCTGAGTTAAACCAAGGTTTGGAAGATTTAGGGAGAAAGATAGAGTGTACGCCTCCATTCCAGACACTATCCCTTCTGTTATGTCCTTACCATACACAGACACCGAAGCAGTAGTCATTCCAAGGAAAATCAGAATAATACCTCTTCAAGTCCCCCCAATCAGCAGAGGCAAAACGCCAGAGGCACCTCCGCTTTGTGAGACCTTGGAGCGATAGGACAAGATACAGATATGAGGTTGTGATCAGAGGAACCCAACGGAGAAGACAAAATGGCAGCATAAGCTGAAGGATTAAAGATTAGAATAAGGTCAAGAATGCTGGGCTTATCCCCAACACGGTAAGGAATACGAGTAAGGTGTTGCACTAATTGCTCTAGGTTATGGAGTTAGTTTACCAGGCTGGTGAGTAAAGAGAGAGGAAAGTCAAAGCTGGTGGTGAACATTGGAGTCTCCAAAAATGGAGATCTCCGCGAAAGGAAAGAGAGTAAGTATGTGCTCCACTTTGTAAGCTAAATAGTCGAAGAATTTTTTTATACCCAGAGGAATTAGATGAGAGGTATACAACACAGATAAAGTTAGTTTGAGAATGACTCCGTAATCGTAACCAGATGGTAGAAAATCCGGAAGATTCAAGAGCGTGGGCACGAGAGCAAGTTAAGTCATTGCGCAAATAGACGCAACATCTAACTTTGGATTGAAAATGAGGATAAAGAAAGTAGGAGAAAACAGAGAAGGGGGGCTACTGTCAGTTGCCTCAGATACCTGATTCGGTGATGAAAAGAAAATGAGGTGCAGTAGAGGAGAGGTGGTGCTGCACAGATTGAAAATTAGACCTAAGATCGCAAATATAACAGACGTTAATGAATAAAATGTTCTTGGGGGTGTCAAGGCACTTAGGGTCAATACCAGAAGAACATTTGTGAACCCTTCCCCAGATGGGGACTCTTAGGCTGGTGTATGAGTCGCCATAATATATATATATATATATATATATATATATATATATATATATATATATATATATATATATATATATATATATATATATATATATATATATATATATTTTTTTTTTTTTTTTTTTTTTTTTTTTTCTTTTTTTTTTTTTTTTTTTTTTGTGTGTGAATGATATGCTTGTGTTTGGTACATGTAGATTTGTGTGAAGGAAGAGAGTTGTTTTTAGAAGGCAAGCAGTGAGTCACGAAGGGAAACGTTCAAACAGGTCACAGATGGGCCACTTTAAAGTTCACAGCACCCCTTGATTCAGTGCGAAAATGGCCCAGTGTTTGAGACCTCACTGGGAGTAATTATTGTTTTGGCAGGTGTCTACTGCCTGCCTCCTCCTGCTGATGGTGGGACTGGGAGTAGTGATGTGTTTTTCGGGGATGATGGCGTAGGTGGTGTTGATGCTTTTGGTGGTGACGGTTATGGGAGTGGTGTTGTAGTACAGATGTTTTAATTGGGAGGATATGGTAGTAGATGTGGATATGATACTGTTGTTTCTGGCTGTGCTGGTTGTGTATTATTAACCAAAATACTTTTACAATAATATTTCGTAGAATATTAAAATGTAGCACACCCCGAAGCTGTTTAACTTCCCCCATAGTTATTAGTCATATTACTCACAGTTATTTATTACCGCCACTGATGCATGGATTCAAAATACATGAAGCGCTTTGAGTGTAATCCACAAGTGATTTATGTTCCATATTACGACCCTAAACTATACGGTTTAGCGTCCCATGATTTGATTTGTTAGGAAGAGAATTTCCAAATTTAGACAGTAACAGAAAAAGAGCATTTCCCTTTGCCATGAGTTAAATAAATAGATACACATGACATTATTTTCTGGAGCAGTTGTAATTGTGTTGTAAAGCAAAATAAGCAAAACTAAATATTTTCGTTCGATATATATATATATATATATATATATATATATATATATATATATATATATATATATATATATATATATATATATATATGTATATATATAACAAGTGCATAAAGAACATCTGTAACGTTCTTGGTGTGATGGAGACTGGCCAAGGACACAAAAAAAAAAGGAATGAAAAAGTTCGCAGTTTTGCCGCTACCGAATGAAAAGGTTAAGTAGTCGAAGACGGAGGTCAGTCTAGTTTCTAAAAGCCGTGTTGTTATTTTCTTAGTGTTGAAAAAAAAAAAGCAGTGTATATAAAAAGAAGCAAAAGCTATGAATATTTTGTTCTTGGTTTTCTAAAACTGAATATGCATTTTAATTTTCGGACCGGCAATGTGTTAGTCACCCTTGCCGAGGCGATTTGCATTGTCCAAGGTCTTGTTGCTGCTCACTGTGCTGTATCTCACTGACAACCTGAGCAGAGGTATAGTCACAATCAGAAGCCGCTCAACCTTCTACTATAGTAAATTCTGTGTTTAAAGCTCTCCCACTGAACCTTAAAGTTGACTGATCTGCTGACAGCCTTATTATATATTACAATTGAATCCTCAGTGTGCCAAGGGACTTCAGATTGAGGGGAAAATGCTAAACAGTGGAAAGGAGCGTGGCATATTGTTGACTTTTAACATGAATCCATCCCTTCTGGACAAGGTGTAGTGTTTTGTTACCTGCTGCTTGGAAAGTCCCAGCAAGATCTTAATAATTTGCTATTCGTCCCACACGTTTCCTGAAAAAAAAAAGTAAGTGAATAAATAAAATTCAAAAGATCGCTGACAATTTTTTTCTTTTCTTTTTTTTTTTTTAGTTTACGTGAGAGGACTGTCAGTCATTCTTACTATGAAACAAGAAAAAAATGTTTTACTGCGGAGAACATAACAGTTTCCAATAAGCTTAACGTGCTCGTATGTCATTTTTTAAGCTTAGAGTATTTTTACACACTTCTTTTCAAGTATTGTTTTGTCGGAATTCAACTTTTAAAAAGCAGTGACTTTTTTGTTTGCTTTGCTATAAATATTCTAACAATGCACCGCTAATCCACTACTTGCTGCTCGTTTTTTTTTTTTTTTTTTTTGCGATCACTTTGTTTATTTCTTTTCCCTGACATGAATCTATTTGAACACGACTATAAATCTCTTAATGGGAGACTCTGTGATACGACTTTTGTGAAGTCCAAAGCTCTCTGTTAAAAATAAGACTGCTTTGCATCTTTACCTTTAATAAAAGTAAGGAGTCAAACTATTCTTTTCAACTTTTGTGATAAATTCTGGTAATACTTACACTAGCTTTGAATTTGCAAGTATCATCGTCAAAGTTATGTGGGTTGCTGCAGCGTGGAGAGAGATCACAGCTCCCCCCTTTACTTATCTGTGTTTGCTTTATCGGCTCATTCATGGTGGCCTAAACCGGGTATGGAGATTTTGGGTATAGTCTGTGCTTTGCTTAGCACAAGGCAGTTGAGGAGATGGCTGGTGTGAGGAACGAGGCTATTGAAATGGTGTGCATACAGCAGGACACTTAGAAATTTGTTGTCCTCTTTTTTAAGATGTTTGCTGTTCGTATTTACCATTGTACATGAAAATATATAGACAGTTAAATGGCAGTGAGTCTGTGTTGCAATAGATATACATTTTTTTTGTTCCTGTTTTTTTTTTTTGTGTGTGTGTGTTCTAGTTCTTTTTTTCTCTGTTTTGTTCTTCTTGTTCTGGATTTCGTTCTTGTTCTTGTTCTTTCTTTCAGCTGCTCCCTTCATAGGCCACAGCTGATAGCCTTCCCCAACGCACTTGGTCCCCTGTGCTTTCTTCAGTTACATTCCGCCATTACAAGTCTACCTTTTTTTTTTCACTGCATCCATAAGCCTTTTCTTAGATCTCACTCTCTCTTTCTCCTGAAGGATAGATCCATTTCCAGCTACCACTGTTCATACTTATAAATATTAATGGGTAACAATGTCAGCCTATACTTAGATCTAATCGAACAATGGTATTTATGGTTAAAGTTATTTGCCAAGTTGAAGTTAAGAGGGAAAAGTTCTCAGAGTGAGGAGAGGCACATCAGGTGACGCAGCGCTAACACAGTGCAAACAGAAGCACGACAGAGGCAGCTTACAACTTTACCAATCGAAAACGTCAGCGTCTTGACTTCGGATACGTGGACCCACTTTGAAAACGACGCTATCTCGGCAGAAACACACACACACACACACACACACACGGGGAACTAGACACCTACCCACCCACCCATACACAACACAGACACACACACACACACACACACACACACACACACACACACACACACACACACACACACACACACACACACACACACACACACACACACACACCTTACCACACTACAAATTGTGTCGGTAACTTAGGTAACGAGTCTCAGGGCCCTTCCCCTAAGGCTGGCTGAGGCAACCCTTACATCCCGCCCCATCACAGCGCGACCCCAACAAATCCGCCTCTCTTCAGCCACTCCAAGCCATCCCATTCCCTCTCGGTCCACTCGAGCGGAGCCCCATGACCACGAGGGCTCCAGCCAGACCCTTCAGCCAGTTTCCCACCACATCCCTGCCCTTCTGGACCCACTTAATGGATGTTTCTCCGCTCGGAACCACTTGAGACTACGCCAAGACTTTCTGGTTGTCCCCTAAACCCTCCATTTCTCGACCCTACAATCTGCCTCGCCCGGAAAAGACAAAGGACAATAACGGAAGACCTGGTCGATGTTGTTCGTTTTTTGCATTTGACTGAAAGCTTATGTGTCGTTGAGGTTTTCATCTCATAGCTGGAAAAAAAAAAAAAGTATCCTTGTTTCCAATACATGAAGAGATAGGTGTCCATACCAGATGTGAAACGTGGCAAAAACAAAGTAAGATGCGTTGAGTTTTTTTTTGTGTGTGTGTGTGTGTGTGTGTTGACAATGGAAAAAAAGAGATAATCCAGCTGCTTCCAAAAAAAAAAAAAAGATAAATAAATAAATAAATATATATATAAATAAATAAAAGTAGGTCTTAGGATTGTTCCATGAGAATGAATGTTACATCTAATAAGAAACACTTGATAGAATCACGAAGTCTCAATTAGGCATTGTTTGTGATGGACGGAAGTGCAGTCTTGATACGAAACGGGCAAAGTATGTGCTGCTGTTATGAGAAGTAGGGATAGAAACACTTGAATAAACAGTTCCCTTGCCAAAAAAAAATTTATTAAAGGCTGAGTGTATCTGTGTGCGTGTGGGGAGCTGGTGTGGGTGCGTCTGTCTGTCTGTTTGTCTTTGTGTGTCGCTGCAATTGAAAGGAAGCCAAAGAGTCCGCACAGCTTTGTTTGTCGCCTCTGGCGGGATTCATAAGATTGACCTCAGCCAGGTATTCTTAAAAATACACCGCCAATCATCTCCAAGAACAATAATTTGCCAACATTTTCTTCCTCAATATTGCTTTTATTACACCCACACATACATTCTCTCTCTCTCTCTCTCTCTCTCTCTCTCTCTCTCTCTCTCTCTCTCTCTCTCTCTCTCTCTCTCTCTCTCTCTCTCTCTCTCTCTCTCTCTCTCTCTCTCTCTCTCTCTCTCTCATCCTTCCGTCCATTCATCCATCCATCCATCCTTCCATCCACAAGAACACTGATCATCCAGGGATATTCTTACTAAGCATATGGACACTGACCATGGAGGAGTTAAGAGAAGAAGCATAGAGGGAAAGACGATAGAGGAAAGGAGAGAAGAGTGGAAGAAAGGCGTGAATTGGGTGGGCGAAAGGAGTAGAGAGTAATTAACTTTGTGGTGTTGGTATCAGATCCAAAATAACTTCACGTGATACAGATATATGAATGTTGCTTGACTATTATTGCGTCGAAAAATAGTGAGCTGTATTATATGTAAAGGGCTTTGTCTAACTTAACTTTTATGGTGTAAGAGTTGAGGTAAAGCAAGAATCATGGAAAATGTATCATGAAATTACGATTATATCTTAATATTTCCATAATTTCAAGAATATTCCTCGTAAAATGAAAATAATTATCTCCTTAATTAATATGCCAACTGCTCAAACCATAACTGTTTTTAGGAGTACTGTATCCTGAAATGAGTAAGTAATACGATGAAACATTTGAGTTATTTATGATATGGAGAAAAAACACCTTTTTTTGTAATTTTCCTGTGTGTTGTACCTGAACTGTGAAGTGTACCGTTGTGATATTATTGTGTGTAATGTATTAGAAATATCAACCTTGTCATGTCACCAAAACATAAATTTTAGAGGTTGTTTTTTATATAACAATGAAAGTATTCTGTAGTTTTCTTTTAAATGGCAGGTAGTCAATTCTCTCTCTCTCTCTCTCTCTCTCTCTCTCTCTCTCTCTCTCTCTCTCTCTCTCTCTCTCTCTCTCTCTCTCTCTCTCTCTCTCTCTCTCTCTCTCTCTCTCTCTCTCTCTCTGTCCACTCCCATATGTCCTTTACTGTCCTTCCTTCGGTTCCTCCTTCTTTTCCTTCACCCTTCGTTTCCTCTACCCCTCCCCTTTACTCTCCCCTCATCCTTTCCCATTTACTCTTTCCCTCACCCCTTCCACCTCCTCTACTTTCCCTTTACCCCTTTCCCTCCCCTGCTCCCGATTGGTCTCCCCGCCTCACACAAACACATTTACATAATTCACCAACTTCCTGGGAGCTGTCAAAACTTACTTCTGGCAAGGTTTTCCTTCCTATTTTTCTTCCTAAGTGTGTATATTCATAAAAAGTCCCATATTTCACTTTTTTTTTCTTCTCTATCCCTCTCCCCTCTCGCCCCCTTCCTCCCTCCTTTCTTCCCGCCCTTGTTTCGCTGTACCTCATTAGCGTAGGATTGGATGATGAAATATTTATTACATAGTGGATAGAAGCTGTTTGTTCTAATTTTCAACACCTCTTGTCTCTTATTTTTTTTTCTCTCTCTCTCTCTTTTTTTTTTTTTTTTAAGGGCGTGAGGTAAAAGTTTTGTCTGAAGGGGAGACTAAAAGAGGACCAAGTTTACGCGTTGGGCTTCATAAAAAAAAATTCCTTCTTGTCCTTAAGTCTTTATAAATCCTCCTTCACCGTCTCTTGAAACCCCCTTCCTCTCTCCCTCCTTCCTACTTTCCTTCCTTTCTTCCGTCCCTTCTTCCTTTTTTTATTTTTTTTCCTTTCGTCCTTTCTTCCATTCCGTTCGTTTTTCCCCTTTTCCTTCCTTTGTTTTGTCGTTCCTTCCTTCTTTCCTTCCTTCCTTTCTTCATTCCTTCCTTTCTTCTTTCCTTTCGTGCTTCCCCTCGTTCCTTTCTTCCTTCCTCCTTTCCTTCCTCTCTTTTCATTCTTTCCTTCCTTTCTTCCTTCCATCCATACATCCATCCATCCATCCATCCATCCATCCATCCATCCATCCATCCTTCCTTCCTTCCATCCTTCCTTCCTTCCTTCCTTCCTCCCCTTACTCCTTTCTTTCTTCCTTCCCTCCCTCTCTCCCTTCTTCTCTTCCATGCGAGTTTAATACGCTTCCCTTCCTCCCTCCTTCCTTCCTTCCTTTCGTTTTGTGCTTCTTTCCTTCCTTTCCCTCCGTCTGTGGAAGTTTACTACACTTTCCCCACTTCCTCCTCCTTCCTTCCTCTCTTTACCTGTGTTGTATAATATTTATCAAAATTTTATCTTTACGTATTTACATTTTCTTTCCTGTTTTTTTTTTATTTCTTTGCTTCTGTTATGATTTTCCATTTTTCCTCTTTTCATTTTCTTCTCTCTCTTCAGGATCTCTTACTTATATTTTTCCTCCGGTCTCTCCCTCTTCTCATCCCAACTCTCTCTCTCTCTCTCTCTCTCTCTCTCTCTCTCTCTCTCTCTCTCTCTCTCTCTCTCTCTCTCTCTCTCTCTCTCTCTCTCTCTCTCTCTCTCTCTCTCTCTCTCTCTCTCTCTCTCTCTGAAAACACGTAATAAGGATTTTTACACAAACTCATACACGCGCACACATACACACACACACACACACACACACACACACACACACACACACACACACACACACACACACACACACACACACACACACACACACACAACAATTTATATATTACCTCAAAATATGTAAATATCACCCACGGTTCTGTTAACTCACACAGGGTCGTTTTTTTCACGTATACGCACACATACACACGCATTACATTAATATAAAATGTAACTTGAGCGCAATTTCAACTTACACACACACACACACACACGTACAGTAATCAACGCCAAAATATCTCTATCTATACGGACTAAGTTCGCACCTACCTGATCCCTTTCACCTGTGTTTGAATTAAAGTGTTCCCTCCCCCTGCCGCTTCTGTCAACACCTGATTATGTTCTATGGACGGAGCGGGTATAGCAGGAGGAGGCAGGGCGGTGGTGGTGCTGGTGGTGTTGGAGGGGAGGCGGCGTGACCCAGTCGGCCAGTAATGCTAACACGGATGATCAAGAGAGGACGCCGGCTTAGTTTGTAGGTACATTGGAATCTCCCAAAATAGAGTCAGAGGGAGTGCTGTTTAGTGTGTGGAATGGCATGAGGTTATGGTACGTTTTGGTGAGTTTTTTGCTGCTTTTTTTGTTTTCCTTTCTGTCATTCTTTCTTTCTTTCTTTCTGTGCGTGTCTGTTTGTCTATCTCTTTCTGTCTCTTTTTTTTTGTCTGCTTGTGTGCCTTTATGCGTCTCTGTCTTTCTTTGTTCCTCTCTCTCTCTCTCTCTCTCTCTCTCTCTCTCTCTCTCTCTCTCTCTCTCTCTCTCTCTCTCTCTCTCTCTCTCTCTCTCTCTCTCTCTCTCTCTCTCTCTCTCTCTCTCTCTCTCTCTCTCCTACCTTCCCTTCCCTTTCTCTCTCACCAATTGATTCACTCACTTGAAATGAAGGAAAGCCAGTCAACGTTTTATATGCGGCACCAAGACTCAGTAGGGGAGACGTGAGCGCCCCTCGGCTAATCTATGCTGGCGGTGGTCGGCCAAAGGCAGCGCGAGGGGCGGTGTGTGGCGTGAGGCGTGCTCCGGGTGACGCGAGCCTTGATGTGCCTCGGCCCGGAAAGCAAATATACCCATCCCTCGCTCTGTTTACAAGCTCCAGAAACACGGTGTTATAGATACCGTGGTGCCTTTTCTTCCTCAGTTCCTCCTCCGTCTCTCAGTCCTGTCATCCCTTGCTACACAATTAATTGGCTTGCTCTATTACCTATGTAAAATCACACACACACACACAAGGGGACACGTAGGGATCATATAACATTATTTCATATAAATCTTTACTTTTGCCATGCTAAAAAAATAATATAAATGGTATTAGCTAATAGGTTTATGGAATTCAAACATTCTTTAATTGTAAAGTAGTAAATTGTTTATTGCATTTCACGTGCTCTTCGGAATTGTTTTCATTTACACTCCAAACGCGTACTGATAAGTAAATCTCTCTCTCTCTCTCTCTCTCTCTCTCTCTCTCTCTCTCTCTCTCTCTCTCTCTCTCTCTCTCTCTCTCTCTCTCTCTCTCTCTCTCTCTCTCTCTCCGCCTTTCTGTATACCTCTCTTCCTCTAAATCCTTCTCTACCTCCTTCCCTCCCTTACCTCCCATCC
The DNA here is from genome assembly GCF_035594125.1 of Scylla paramamosain. Taxonomy (NCBI): domain Eukaryota; kingdom Metazoa; phylum Arthropoda; class Malacostraca; order Decapoda; family Portunidae; genus Scylla; species Scylla paramamosain. The sequence goes on from NC_087157.1 coordinate 25,267,876, forward strand.
TCCTTATCACCCTCCCATCCCGCCATCCATCACCTACATCCCTGAAAACGACTCTGAAGTCACCTTGATACCCGCAACCTTCCCGTCAACACGCACAAAAACACACCTCCAATAATAGTGAGCAAAATTTACCTCGCCCAATCTCGGCTCTGGAACATTTGATCGAAGCTTCGGCGCAACACGTGAAAACAACTGCAAGGACACTGGCAGAGAATCCAAGGCAGTGGCGGCCGGTGGAATTAAGGACAAGATGCATTACTCTCCAGAGCATCGTAAGAATTGGACACTTGACGATCCACCTACGTATATTCTTGCCTCGCTTGCTTGCGTACCGGGTAGAGAGAGAGAGAGAGAGAGAGAGAGAGAGGTGAGTGGATACATACTTGCCAACCTACTCTCTCTCTCCTTCCTATATTTCTAGGACTGAGGACAGAGAGAGAGAGAGAGAGAGAGAGAGAGAGAGAGAGAGAGAGAGAGAGAGAGAGAGAGAGAGAGAGAGAGAGAGAGAGAGAGAGAGAGAGAGGGGGGGAACAGGACAAAAATTAGATAAAAAGGAGGAAAGATAGACGGAAAAAATAAAAACGACTGGGAGAGAGAGAGAGAGAGAGAGAGAGAGAGAGAGAGAGAGAGAGAGAGAGAGAGAGAGAGAGAGAGAGAGGAACAGGACAAAAAAATGAGATAAAAAGGAGAAAAGATAGACGAAAAAATTTTAAAGAACGACTGAGAGAGAGAGAGAGAGAGAGAGAGAGAGAGAGAGAGAGAGAGAGAGAGAGAGAGAGAGAGAGAGAGAGAGAGAAACATGGCCGTTGGTATCCCCTCTGTTTACTCTACCGCTACTCTGCACAGCTTTTGTTTTCAGGCCAGATTATGCACCGCACTGCCATGAGGGGAGGTGGGGGTGGTCGGCGCTCCCCTTCCTGTTTTCCATGGCGCCTCCTCGACCGAGGGACACGAACCTGTGCTACCCCAATCGCCTTTCCGCTGTTTACCTGTGAGTTTTTAATGAAGCCGTGGGTGGGGCTGAGGCAGAAGAGTCTAAAAAACGTGAAAACCTCCCACCAATGCCACTATTTTGCACCCACGCGCTAAAATGGACTTTCTGAAAATCTCTGGGCTGATTCACTCCCCCTTTTGACACACCTAGGCACTCGTAACCCGGCCTGGCACTCATGATCTCACCCGGCACTCAGGAACTAGTCTAGCCCCTCAGAAAAGTAAGTCCCAGCCCCAATATTACCCGAGCCATGAATCGTTTATGAATGCGTTTCGTTCATTATTCAATTTCCAAGTACTCGTATTCAGCCAGAGAGAGAGAGAGAGAGAGAATGAATAGATAAACCAATGCATGATTTTTCAACTTCATAACGTCATTCACTCTTCTTTTATTTTTTACACTTAATTTAAAGCTACAGTTTTCTTTTTCTTTTTTCATTTACTGAGTCGCATTTTTTTTTCATCGCTATTATTCTCCTCTCTCACAAAATCCAAATCACCCTTTTTTTTCTTCTCTTTCCAGCATTCCCATCCAGTATTTTTTTCTCTCCCAGTCCCTCCCACGTACACAGTTCCAGCATCAGACTCATTAGCATGCTTGTGTCAGTTCGTTCGGTCATATTTTGCGCGTCACCCACCCGTTCAGTCATCCCAGCACCAGGAAATTGTAGCGCTGTGGTTTGAGGGAAGGTGGAAAGTCAGGCGAGAGATGGGGATGTCTGGTCGCCGCCTCACGCACCAAATACATGCATGGAATAATTTGCATAAGAGATATACACCTGTCCGCCCGCTTGAAAGTGTGGCCAGACTACTTGTTTTGCTGCCTCCCTGTTTGTATGTGTGTGTATGTATGTCAGTCTCTCTCTCTCTCTCTCTCTCTCTCTCTCTCTCTCTCTCTCTCTCTCTCTCTCTCTCTCTCTCTCTCTCTCTCTCTCTCTCTCTCCCCATTTTTGGGTGGCAAACCGTAATTTATTGCTCCTCGGGGGAAGGGAGAAGACTTCCTCCAGCAGTCTCACCTCTTATCTCTCCTCCTCCTCCTCCTCCTCCTCCTCCTCCTCCTCCTCCTCCTCCTCCTCCTCCTCCTCCTCCTCCTCCTCCTTTTCCTCTCTTCCTCCCTCGTCTCTTTTTTTTATCTACATCTCTTTTATGTTCCCACAGACTTGGTCACGATGAATTTACAATAGGAAAATCAAATAGAGAGAGAGAGAGAGAGAGAGAGAGAGAGAGAGAGAGAGAGAGAGAGAGAGAGAGAGAGAGAGAGAGTACTATACACACATAATTTCACTTTACAAGACCCAACGGAACCTTCTTGTCGCATTCTCTCTCTCTCTCTCTCTCTCTCTCTCTCTCTCTCTCTCTCTCTCTCTCTCTCTCTCTCTCTCTCTCTCTCTCTCTCTCTCTCTCTCTCTCCATTTTCTTCCATTCGAAACAAGATTTTCCTTTCCTATGTATATTGAACTTGTAGAGTTGAATAAATCCCCATCTGTCTCAATCATACACACGGTCAGCAAAAAAGTGTTCCAGGTCAGCGCAGAGTAATACAGATACACTTCACTCTTTTCCATGTGACAGAGGAACATAAGAACATAAAACATGGGAAACTGCAAGAAGCTATCAGACCTAATCGTGGCAGTCCCTCTTGAAAAGTTATATTCAAAAGGGGAATAGGAAGGAAATGGCTATCAGATCGAGTGGTAGATAAGTGCAATAAGCTCAGTAATCCACGTTGTTAGTGGTGAGTCATTAGGGAACTTTAACATAAGATTAGATGGATGAGGATGGTAGGTGGAAGTAGGGAGGTTTGCTTCGTGCAGGGACAACCATGTGTAGACCTGATGGCTTCTTATAGCTTCCCTTATTTTCTTATGTTCTTAGGCGCAAAACATGCCTATCTATTTATACCTACCATCCCCAGCCATACGTATGTCTAATCCTCTTTCGACACTCCCTATTGACTTGGCACCAGCAACCTTATTTTACTGAGTCCATTCCATACGTCTTGGTTGGAGAGTCTCGCTGTGGTGGCCCCTCAGGTGTCTGTGATGGTGGTGATGATTCGAGGAAGGTACAGGAAGCAGCCACGACGGTGAATATTTTGAAGGGTGGAGAGGGAGATGGTTGTTTCATTACAGTTTTTGACGTGTAGTGGATCAAACTGGGATTTCTCTGGCGCTATCTTATTGGGGTTCAGGTTCATATTGTTGTCATATGTTGGAGATCCAGTGGTGCTTTTTATACCGATGGTGCATGAGAATGAATAAACAGACTGGCAGAGACAGATGAGGAAAGAGGCATATAGATGAATGGACAGAGTTAGGAATTTGGAGTTAAATAAATAACTAGTGATAGATGGGCAGATTGATTAGAGAGAGAGAGAGAGAGAGAGAGAGAGAGAGAGAGAGAGAGAGAGAGAGAGAGAGAGAGAGAGAGAGAGAGAGAGAGAGAAAGAGAGAGAGAGAATAATTGACTGAGTGACTGACTGAATACGTAACTAGCTAACAAAATGACAGAATAACACAAAACAGGTAAAAAACAAACCTAATATGAAATATACATGATATGCATAAACAAACACGTCGTTTTATATTCTAAAACGTGAATTAACTCACTGCAAAATAAACATAAACTAAAACTATATATGTATTGTCACTAGCAGAAGAGGAAGAGGGAGGAGAAGGAGGAAGGATAAGTGAAGGAGAGAGAGTTGGGGAAGAGGAAGAGGAAGAGGAGAACGAGAGAGGCTTTAGAGGCGCTTATGTAGCCGTGGGAAGAAGGGGAGGCAGTGGAGGTAGTAGGAGCAGCAGCAGAAGGAGGAGGGAGGAGGAGGAGGAAAAGGGGAGGGAAGGAGGAGGAGGAGGAGAAGGAGGGAAAGATGTGAATCAAGAAGTGAATGTGTTTCTCTGGGTGAGTGGGAAGGCTATTACGAGGAGAGAGAGAGAGAGAGAGAGAGAGAGAGAGAGAGAGAGAGAGAGAGAGAGAGAGAGAGAGAGAGAGAGAGAGCAGACTTCCGCGTGGGGAGAGGAGGGAGGGTGAGATGGGACGCGTCGAGCCATTAATGTGTTGTAGTGAATTCCTATGGGAGATCTGAAAGGGGAAAGCTGTTGGAGTGAGGCAGTGGCTGGTGCGGTGAGGGCAGGGACGAGGAGTTAAGAAGTAAGAATGAAGAGTAGGAATAGAGATGAGAGAAGGTTATAGGAGGGACTGAAGAAAGAAGGAGTAGCAAAGTTTAAGAGAGAGAGAGAGAGAGAGAGAGAGAGAGAAGAGAGAGAGAGAGAGCGAGAGAGAGAGAGAGAGAGAAGAGAGAGAGAGAGAGAGAGAGAGAGAGAATATAATATGGAAAGAAGAGAATAGGACCAACTAAAGAACAGGAGTAGCAGGGTTTACGAGGGAATGACATAGAGAAAGAGAAAATATATGTGGATAGAAAGGAATAGGAAGGATTGAAGAAGTAGCAGAGTATTGAGAAAGAGAGAGAGAGAGAGAAAGAGAGAGAGGGAGGGGAATATATATATGGAAAGGCCGGATTGCAACATAAAAAGAGGATTATGTAGTGGATAAAAGTCTTGTTATCCGGGTGGGAAGGCGCACGTGTATTGTGCCGGCGACTTTTTGTGTCTCCGGAGTGGCCCCTGTCATAGCGCTGGCGGCGGGTGGCGGGCGTGCAGGCGGCGGCGTTTCACTGGGGAGAAAAGCGCAGTTTTGCCGAGTCACGGAATTGAGAAATGTTTCCGGTCGCTCCCCAACCCCCCTCCCTCCGCTTCCTTTCTGTAGTTTCTCCGAGATTCCGCCCAAATACGGAACGAAAAACGGATGAAAACAGGAAAAAATATTATCTCCATGAAGGGAAGAATAGTGTGTGTGTGTGTGTGTGTGTGTGTGTGTGTGTGTGTGTGTGTGTGTGTGTGTGTGTGTATGTGTGTGTGTGTGGAAAGAGAGATAAAGAGGAAAAAGAGAAAGAGGGAGGAAAAGTCTCGGCGTTTTGGATGAAATGTGACATTGTGTTCAGTTGCCTTTATGTCTGCGGGTTACGTGGGGACAGTACACACACACACACACACACACACACACACACACACACACACACACACACACACACACACACACACACACACACACACACACACACACACACACAGCACAGCACGGCACAACACAACACAACACAACACAACACAGCAAGGGTAAAGGAAGGAATACAGTAAATGCGTACATAATGCTGTAAGGTGCAAGTACTCGTAGTGGCTGGAAATAATTCAGTAAATACGGAAAGTAACAAGAATAAATGTCATGGGCTGTGATGTTTCGGGACAATGCAAGATTACGCCAGCAGGAGGTAGAATAATAATGGTAAGAACAATATTAACGTGGAAAAAATAGATATAACCTCAGTAGGTAGAATAATAAAACCAAGAATAATAGTGACGGAGGAGAAATATATAACAGCTGCAATAGTAGAATAATAATGGCAAGAAAACAATAACAGTGCGGAAGAAGTATTTAAAAGCAGCACTTGGTAGATTGATAATAACAAAAAAAAAAAGTTCCAACAGGGAAGGTGTTATATAAAAAGTAGCAACAATTACAATAATAATGACAAATACAATGATATCAAGGAAAGATATATAAAGAAAAGACAAGCGAACGAAGAATAATAAAACTTCCAATAAGAAGAAAAGGTAGGAAAGAAGAGAGAGAAGGAAAACATATTTCCAACGCGCCAAGCTAGAATAATAATGATAAAAGCAGTGAGAAGAGAAAAAAAAAAGATAAATACGAGAGAAGAATACACAGAATAATAACAATATTAGGAGGGAAAGAGAGAAAAGAAGAGAAGAAAACAATTGTCCAAGACCCAGATATAGAATGATAATAAAAACAATAATAACACGAAGAAATAAAGGAAAGAATATAGAAAAAAAAATGGCAACAATGACTGGAGAGGAAACGGAAATAGAAGGGAAGAAAACAGCTGCCTGAGACGCTATCTTACAATAATGATCATAAAAGAAAGAAGTATAAGAGAAACACCAGTAAAAAAAGATATAAGATAATAACAACAAGTATCAGGAGGGAAGGGAAAAGGGGAAAGAAGTAAGGGAAGAAAACAGCTGGTCGGGACACCAGGTTTCCTTCCCCGTAGTGGTGGAAACCTCACTACTGCTCCTTTACTGGGAACTTGTGCGATACAGTCCACGCCAGCAGCTGCCGGTGAGTGAGGAGGATGACCCGCCTCTGCTGCCCTGCTGGACCCTCACGGCGGACCGTAAACAAACTTAACACAGTACCTTTGTCCGTAGTTCTGAAGTCAAACCGTGGAGCATGAAGACTTCTGAAAGTCGAGGAATCCAAAGCCACAGCACACACACACACACACACACACACACATGCTGACCCTACAAAACACTACACGTAAATACCAATAAAGTCAGCAGCACTCAGAGGAACCTAAGAACTTCATGCGGCTGTCCTCGTGTTCATGGTTAGTTGTCCCTGAGATGCAGTGTCGCTGTCTTGAGTCAGCTCGAATCAGCAGCAGCAAGAGCAGACCGAGCTAAAAGTTGGGAGATGAGAATTTCAACCCGCGTGGTTTTTGCCTTCGGGGGGAGGGGTTACGTGGAGAGGAATGAAAGAATGACGCGGGATTAAGATGAAAGAAATGCATTTCTAAAAAAAGTCATTAAGGATTGTGAAGGGGAACCTTTTAAAATGCGCAATTTTTTCTTTGTTTTTGCCTCTTCGTGGAGAGTAAAGACTGATTACAACTGAGAAGCTAAGAAGGAAAGAAACGACTAACACAGCGCAAAAAAAAAAAAAAAAAAAAATCCCATCGTTAGCTGCATGTTTATCACAAAATAAATAAATAAATAAATAGATAAATATATAAGTGAGTAAATAGAATGCAATAAAACTCCCTTCGTTTACTGCATAATTATTAGATGTTGACTGGTGGACAAGGGAGGAAAAGTAGAAAATTAATTACTAAGAGTTATTTCCTATTTTTTACGACAGATTTTTCGATGCATGGTGTTCATTAGAGAGGTTAGTGAACGGATCATGAAAAATAACAACCTGAAACTGTGATGTGAAATTTGTTGTGGCGCCAGTAAGCCAGTCAGTCAGTCGATGCCTCCAGTGAAGCTCCTGGCAAGCCTTATCCTGAAGGTTGACCACAGAACACCCAGTAACTGAAAGAACACCAGTAACTAAAAGGGTGACCACAAATCACCCTGTAGCTAAAAGGGCACCAGTAATTTAAAAGACTAACCACAAAATACCCAGTAACTAAAAGGCTGACCACAAAGCCGCTACCAGGTAAGAAGCTTTGATAGTGAAATCCTGAGAGTAATATTTTGCTTTAAGTCTACACTTTCATGCCAACAAAAAGTACCGATAGACATATTTTAAGCTAGTATTTTTTTTATTGATGTTTGCATTTTGCTGGTGCCCTTGCGCTTCCTTTACAAGTGAAAAGGGATACTGTTCCGAGCTGCGCTTCCGAGGGATCTTTCACCACCGCGGCCACGACTCATCAACGCAACACATTTGGAACGCTACCAAGAGTTCAACACTGCACACTATAAATAGGAGGTCAGAGTTTATTCTTGTTTCTCTGCTGCATCTCCACGAATGTTCCAAGTAAATTTCTGAACGATGAAGAACAATTTGGATTTTTCATGGCGTTATGTTATGTGGTCCGAAGAGATAAAGAACAGCTTTGATGGTGTTATGTTCTGGGGTCGATGCAGTAAAGAAGAACAGGTTATACAGGTTTGATGGTGTTATACTGTATGATCCAAAGCTCCGAGCCGCGCAGTTCACGGATGTTCACTCCCTGACTCACTGAACGCAAATAAGCGTGTGTATGTGCGTCTGTCAGCCAGAAAATGACTCTGAGCTAAAAATATTTATAATTTATGCTTGACGTTCAGCCATATTGAATAATGTTTTGTTGAACAGATGAATAAAAAATGGCGGCTATTAGTACCTATCAGCATTAGACGGCTGCCGCTGCAATTGATGTATTTGTTAGTCAGCGAGCCAGCGTGGTGCAGCGGCGGGGAAATATCAGGAGTGTGCCGGTGTGTGCGGCTCTGACTGACCTGGACGGTGTGGCGGGATGGAACTAAACAGTATACTAAGTTTCTTGTTTTTTCATGTTGATTTTCTCTTGACTATTGTTCTTTTCCTTATTTTTTTTTTTTTTTTTTGCCTTATTATATGGAATAAGTTAAGCAGCATACCCCACACTTGCATAGTATCAAGTATGCGTCCTTTTCAGATGAGAAGTCCACGTTTATTACTGTCGTGGGATAAATAAATCACCTCTCCATCTTTATTTTAAGCTGTCTTGCAAAGGGCAACAAAGAATGCTAAAAAAAAAAAAAATAAATGCTCGCTAAAAAGAAAAAAAGGCCAACTGAGTAGGAAAAAGGTCCACTAATGAAAAGGCTCACTGTTATTTGTGTTCATGAAGACATACAAAGAAGTCCCCAATGTCCTCGCTCCGTTCCTTCTAGTTCCCTTTTGATACATGCAGGAGATAATGAGACACGCAATATACGTGCATACTTCACTTTGCGCTGCTTGTATGAGTCACTATCCGAGCTGTCTGCACCACAAGAAATGTAGGCCACGTTCTACCAGAGGGTGGGATCTCCTCTTCCCTCCCCCACTAATGCAACTAAATACTGCTGAAAAGGGGGCATTACAGCGGCTACGGTCGATTCAGTGTGCTTCTCGTCCTGTTTGTTAGCTGCCATGACCCACTATTTCGTCACTTATCAGGGTTTTGTTGGGTCTTTATGATGTACCACCTCGGCATACATCAGTGTCAGTGTCCGGCTTCTTTACTCGTATATTCCTTTGGTGGCGGAACAAGATCAATAAACTTTGAGAACTTGTAAACATTAGCTCATTATGGTCATCTTTAAAGGAAGAATGATTAATTGACTGCTTGGTTAATTTAATACACCATAAAAACGGTGTGTGTGTGTGTGTGTGTGTGTGTGTGTGTGTGTGTGTGTGTGTGTGTGTGTGTGTGTGTACGTGTTTCAGAAAATTATTTCATGTGGACCAAAAGAGAGTACATGTGATTAGCTTTGTTATAATCTTTATACTTTTTTTTTTAGAATTTGTTTTTATGTACAGTACAATACTTACGGTCAATAACCTATCTATATATCTATCTGTGTGTGTGTGTGTGTGTGTGTGTGTGTGTGTGTGTGTGTGTGTGTGTGTGTGTGTGTGTGTGTGTGTGTGTGTGTGTGTGTGTGTGTGTGTGTGTGTGTGTGTGTGTGTGTGTGTGTGTGTATGCTCGCGCGTGTTTAATTTGGGCTTGAACGTGATATAAAGCAGTCTCCTGTCGTCTTCTCTCCTTGCTTTCCCGCTTGCTTCGGTAAAAGTAATTGCAGTGTAGTAGCAGCAGGAAACCAGCCACTCCCACTGGCGCTTCGTCCTATAATTTTTCTTGTTTAAACATGTCTTTCCGCCGCCTTGCCCATCTCTTGTCACTCTCCTTTTTCCCCCCGCTACACATTTTTAATCATGCATTTCCCTCAGTGTCGTTGCTTTCCCTCTCCTTTTCATCCCTCGTTTTCTTTTTACTAATGTACTTGCATTTCCAGCCACAGCTTTTTCCCTCATCTTCCTTTTTCTTTATTCTCTCTCTATCTTTTCTTCCCTCTTTCTCATCACTTCCCTCATCAGTTATGCATTGGCTACTTCAACGCACCTTCTTCTCTCCCTCTTTTTATCTTCTTTCCCTTTTGTCTCCTTCCTTTCTGTAACAAGAGGAGACGCTGTCTTTTTTTTTTTTATGTAGGAGGAACACCGGCCAAGGGCAACAAAAATCTAATAAAAAAAAAGCCCACTGAGATGCCAGTCCCGAATAGGATCCGAAGCGGTTGTCAAAAAATTCAAGGATAAGTGTCTTAGAACCTCCCTCTAGAAAGAGTTCAAGTCATAGGAAGGTGGAAATACAGAAGCAGGAAGGGAGTTCCAGAGTTTACCAGAGAAAGGGATGAATGATTGGGAATACTGGTTAACTCTTGCATTAGATAGGTGGACAAAATAGGGGTGAGAGAAAGAAGAAAGTCTTGTGCAGCGAGGCCGCGGGAGGAAGAGAGGCATGCAGTTAGCAAGATCAGAAGAGCAGTTAGCGTGAAAATAGCGGTAGAAGATAGCTAGAGATGCAACATTGCAGCGATGAGAAAGAGGCTGAAGACAGTCAGAGGAGAGGAGTTGATGAGACGAAAAGCTTTTGATTCCACCCTGCGGTATGAGTGGAACCCCCCTGACATGTGAAGCATACTCCATACACGGATGGATAAGGCCCCTGTACAGAGTTAGCAGCTGGGAGGTGAGAAAAACTGGCGGAGATGACTCAGATCGCCTACCTTCATAGAAATTGTTTTAGCTAGAGATAAGATGTGAAAAATTCCAGTTTAGATTATGAGAAAAGGACAGACCGAGAATGTTCAGTGTAGAAGAGGGGGCCAGTTGACTGTCATTGAAGAAGAGGGAATAGTTGTCTGGAAGGTTGTGTCGAGCTGATAGATGGAGGAATTGAGTCTTTGAGGCATTGAACAATACTAAGTTTCCTCTGCCCCAATCAGAAATTTTAGAAAGATCAGAAGTCAGGCGTTCTGTGGCTTCCCTGCGTGAACTGTTTACTTCCTGAAGGGTTGGACGTCTGTGAAAAGACGTGGAAAGTGCAGGATGGTATCATCAGCGTAGGAGTGGATAGGGTAAGAAGTTTGGTTTAAAAAATCATTGATGAATAATAGGAAGAGAGTGGGTGACAGGACAGAACACTGAGGAACACCACTGTTAATAGATTTAGGAGAAGAACAGTGACCGTCTACCACAGCAGGAATAGAACAGTCAGAAAGGAAACTTGAGATGAAGTTATAGAGAGAAGGAGAGAAGCCGTAGGAGGTTAGTTTGGAAATCATAGCTTTGTGCCAGACTCTATCAAAAGCTTTTGATATGTCTAAGGCTACAGCAAAAATTTCACCAAGATCTCTAAAAGAGGATGACCAAGACTCAGTAAGGAAAGCCAGATCACCAGTAGAGCGGCCTTGACGGAACCCATACTGGTGATCAGATAGAAGGTTGTGAAGAGATAGATGTTCAAGAATCTTCCTCTTGAGGATAGATTCAAAAACTTTAGATAGGCAGGAAATTAAAGCAATAGGACAGTAGTTTCAGGAATTAGAACGGTCACCTTTTTTTAGGAACAAACTGAATGTAGGCAAACTTCCAGCAAGAAGGAAAGGTAGATGTTGACAGATAAAGTTGAAAGAATTTGACTAGGCAAGGTGCGAGCACGGAGGCGCAGTTTCGGAGAACAATAGAAGGAACCCCATCATGTCCATAAGCCTTCCGAGAGTTTAGGCCAGTGAGGGCATGGAAAACATCATTGCAAAGAATTTTAATAGGTAGCATGAAGTAGTCAGAGGGTGGAGGAGAGGGAGGAACAAACCCTGAATCGTCCAATGTAGAGTTTTTATCAAAGGTTTGAGCGAAGAGTTCAGCTTTAGAGATAGATGTGATATCAGTGGTGCCATCAGGTTGAAATAAAGGAGGGAAAGAAGAAGTAAAGTTATTGGAGATATTTTTGGCTAGATGCCAGAAGTCACGAGGAGAGTTACATCTTGAAAGACTTTCTTGAGACACTTTCTATTAATGAAGGAGTTTTTAGCTAGTTGGAGGACAGACTTGGCATGGTTCCGGACAGAAATATAAAGTGCATGAGATTTTGGTGATGGAAGGCTCAAGTACCTTTTGTGGGCCACCTCTCTATCATGTATAGCAAGAGAACAGGCTGTGTTAAACCAAGGTTTGGAAGGTTTAGGTCGAGAAAAAGAGTGAGGGATGTACGCCTCCATGCCAGACACTATCACCTCTGTTATGCGCTTGGCACACAGAGACGGGTCTCTGTCACGGAAGCAGTAGTCATTCCAAGGAAAAACAGCAAAATACCTCTTCAGGTCCCCCCCAACTAGCAGAGGCAAAACGCCAGAGGCGCTTCCGCTTAGGAGGATCCTGAGGAGGTACTGGAGCGATAGGATAAGATACAGATATGAGATTGTGATCGGAGGAGTCCAACGGAGAAAAGAGGATGACAGCATAAGCAGAAGGATTAGAGGTTAGGAAAAGGTCAAGAATGTTGGGCGTATCTCCAAGACGGTCAGGAATATGAGTAGAGTGTTGCACCAATTGCTCTAGGTCATGGAGGATAGCAAAGTTGAAGGCTAGTTCACCAGGATGGTCAGTGAAGGGAGAGGAAACCAAAGCTGTTGGTGAACATTAATGTTTCCAAGAATGGAAATCTCTGCAAAAGGAAAGAGAGTCAGAATGTGCTCCACTTTGGAAGTTAAGTAGTCAAAGAATTTTTTTTAGTCAGATAAATTTAGTTCGAGAGTGACTCTGTAGTCGTAGCCAGATGGTGGAAAACTCAGAAGATTCAAGAGCGTGGGCACGAGAGCAGGTTAAGTCGTTGCGCACATAAACGCAACATTTAGCTATGGATTGAAAATAAGGATAGAGAAAGTAGGAGAGAACAGAAAAGGGGTTACTGTCAGTTGGCTCAGACACCTGAGTTTCAATGAGGAAAAGAAGATAAGGTTTATTAGAGGAGAGGTGATATTTTACAGATTGAAAATTAGATCTAAGACCGCAAATGTTGCAGAAATTAGTGAAGAAAAAGTTGATGGGGGGTGTCAAGACACTTTGGGTGGATACCAGAAGAGCAGTCCGACCTGGGGACATTTGTGGTCCCCTCCGCAGATAGGGACTCCGAGGCTGGTGTAGAAGTCCTGATAATTTTCAATTTTGAGTGAGGGGTGTGTGTGAAATTAGGTCTTTGTTGTTTTGTGTGAAGAAAGAGAGTTGTCTTTAGAGGGCAGGCTGTGACTGCCCCCTTGTGTTGTGAGACACAAAGAGAAACGTTCAGTAAGGTCACAGCTGGGTTTAATGATAAGTTCACAGCACCCCCCTGATACAGTGCTTTAGACCTCACTGGGAGTAATTATCGCAGGTACCTACTGCCTCCTCCTGAATGCTTGTGAGGGCTCGCTTTTCAGAATGTGATACGCAGCAAAATGAGGTACTCTGTATTAAAATGTTTGTCACTGGTAACTGTATTGTTTTCAGATGCAGTGTGTGTGTGTGTGCGTGTGTGTGTGTGTGTGTGTGTGTGTGTGTGTGTGTGTGTGTGTGTGTGTTATTGTTTTATATGTAAAAGAGAAATAAAACGTATCATACTTTATCAACAAAGACTAAAAAAAGCCATGAAGGACAAGATTGAGAGAGAGAGAGAGAGAGAGAGAGAGAGAGAGAGAGAGAGAGAGAGAGAGAGAGAGAGAGAGAGAGAGAGAGATGAGCACGCCGTGGAAGCGCTGATTGAGGATTCAGAGGATGAGTGACGCTTGGCGGAGCTCAATTCGCGACCAAATCCATAGGAGCGAACCCCGGACCTTCCTGAATGGCCGGCCAACCGTCTTGCCTCAGTCCTGCAGCATTCCGGTCACCTGTGTGATGCCCTGTGCTCCACTGGCCATCTGAGCGTCCCTGCGGGCTCTGTGTGGGTGATGGGGAAAATAACCCTTTTTCTTCTTTCATAAAGGTGTCATATGATCTAGTGTCCCAGTTGTTGCAACGTCAAAATACGAGTCAGTTAGTTATCACAGTTACTTAATGACGTGATTAGTAGGGAGCGGTTTATTAAAATGACGTTGTATAGTTGAGTTTGGTTGAAATTAGAAAGAAAAGTTGAAGGGTTAGTTATGTGTTCTGTAGTTAATGGCAATGGTGGATGATGTGATGAAACCTTCATCTTTATTCTTCCATATCTTTTACTTTAGATTTGCATATGTTGTTTAACGAAAGGCCTCGTAGTTAAGGGCTAACGATTCTGCTGTTGTTTATTCCTTATTTGTGATCCTTATTTGTGCAGAACTTTAAATATTTTATCTTTTCACTTCGTACACTCTAGTTGCAAGATGCCAATAAACTTACACGTGGCAAGCCCCTTATACGAGTAAAACATACATGTCAATATCTATCTATATTCAACACCAGTTTCAATTACACTTGTGACATTGAGCTTCTTATTTGTTCGATTTCCACTTCAGAACATGGCGGTGTTTGTGTTGTCAGCTCACCTGCACCTGCCATGAATTACTCAATGATGTAAGGCGTCGTGACACATCAATCAATCAGTCACTCAAGGCAAGCAAAGGTAAACAAACCCAGACTTGCTTTGAATAGCGCGCACACACACACACACACACACACACACACACACACACACTGATCCCGTGTGATGTGAAATACTTTAGTGTATGATACTGAGCTGCGCATTGGATGCTTGAGTCTTTCATGGGCAAGTCAGGTGAACCACTTGTCCGAGTCTCCAACACACACTCCGGTGCTTCACTCTGGCTGCGTGTTGCGAATCGCTTCCCTTGCTTCCTGTTATTGACTTCTGAAGGTAAAATTGTGTCAAGGAGAATTCATAAAAACGAAGGAAAAGTGGAATTATTAAGAACATCGAAAAATCTCAAATGCCTGAAGAAGAGATACTCGTGTCTGACTTGCGTGGTAAAGATCCTTAGCTTTACATCGCACACGCGTCTGGGAAAATCAAGGGTGTATATCTTTTCTTTCTACGACATACATTTACGAGTACACGAAAAGAAAGTGTTAGGAGTCTTTCATTCCCCAATTTTTTTTTTTTTTTTTCGTTTTAATTTTGTTGCTGGAAATTGTACGAGTAAACGTGATACCCAAACCTTCAACTCAATTCCACCACTCAATACAAAAAAGAACCAAATGAAAGAACATTAGCATCAGTTAACAAGAAAATGAAATGAAGTTATGAACTGTCTATTTTCACTTTTATTCCCTGACAGCGTTAAGTTCATTTAGACAATCAGCTTCTAATATCCTGTATCCTATTCTCTATGTCACAAGTTCCAGAATTTTATCGTACATGAAGTGAGGAAGAAAAAAAAACTGAGTACGCTCTTCATCATCGAGTGAGTTCGTTGAGGTGAACGTGCCTGGTGTTGAGTTACAGGTGAAATTAAACTATCTATGTACGTACCAGTCTTACTTTGTTATCAGGCTTGGACAGGGATCGTAGTCTGAGTCAGGACGACGCCCGCCAATCATGCCACATTTAGCAAGACTCCGCGTCCACCAAGCTCACTAAGAAGATCTCCTTTAATCTCCTTTTGCCTC
>NC_087157.1:25290615-25305615 GCF_035594125.1 Scylla paramamosain
AAGGGAGGGAAGAAGCCAGAGTCGGGTAGAAGACAGAAAGGCCAGGAGAGAGAGAGAGAGAGAGAGAGAGAGAGAGAGAGAGAGAGAGAGAGAGAGAGAGAGAGAGAGAGAGAGAGAGAGAGAGAGAGAGAGAGAAGGATAAAAATTAGACAGGTAAGGAGGGAGAGAAGGAACTGCAGAAAATAGACAAGTAAGAAGGGAATGAAGAAGAGAGGTTAGAAGATAGAAAAGCAAAGGAGGGAGAGAGGAAGATAGACATTTACATTAAAGACAGACAGACAAGGAGAGAGTGAGAGGGAGAGAGAGTGAAGGAAAAGATGGAGGGAGCCAGACAGCACCACAACCCCCAGTGAAGTCTGGCAAGGCACTAAGGGGACAGGGGAGCAGGAGGCGGAGGTGGGCAGTTGGCGTGTGTTTTCCTAGCAGTTCCCGCCCGTGACGTCACCCACTAATGGACGACACCCCTGACCGCCATTAGATCAATTAACGGGGATGAGGCACATTTAATTGAATTTCTCGGCTGAGTCTCAAAGGAAGGTCGAAATTAAATCGGGAGACAATTTTTCCTTTTATGTCGAAACGTCTGGTGTCGGATGGCGGCGTCTGGGTGGTGGTGGTGGTGGTAGTGGTGGTGGTGGTGGTTTTACAGTTAAGGTGATGAGGTTAATTAAAGTGGTGAAGTGCATCATTATTATGGCGATTGTTATTGGCAGGTCTTAATTGTAGCAGAATTAGTAATACTACTACTGGTATTTGTTGCAGTAGCAGTAGGAGGAGGAAGAGGTGGAGGAAGAAGAAGAGGAGGAGCAGGAGGATGAGGAGGAGGAGGAGGAGGAGGAGGAGGAGGAGGTTAGATTAGTGGGCGTGGGAGGAGGAGGAAAAGAGGAAGAGGAAGAGGGAGAGTATTGTGATGTGGTGATCTAGCTGAGGCCAGGTTAAATTACGAGGTTAGATTAGGTTGGCAGCTGTAGGAGGAAGAGGAGGAGGTAAAAGAAAGAGAAAGAGGAAGAGAATTTTGACTTTGTGATCTCGGTTATAAAAGTTTATATCGCGCTGCAAACTGACAGACTATCGCACAGTGGTCGGCAAATAGAGGCATGCTTCCTATCAACCCTATATTCCTCAGTGATTGCATTAGGGAGCTCTAGAGGAAGTATGAGCCTCTGCAAAGCCCAATAAAAATCATGCCTGTGCCACTAAAGGCCATTCAAGTCTCTGGAAGTAAAAAGGGAACGACCGTCCAAGGGTGCAAATAGAAAGAGAATTGCAGAAGAAATACAGCACAAGTCGTGGTTGTAGTAGTAGTAGTAGTAGTAGTAGTAGTAGTAGTAGTAGTAGTAGTAGTAGTAGTAGTTGTTGTTGTTGTTGTTGTTGTTGTTGTTGTTGTTGTTGTTGTTGTTGTTGTGTTGTAGTTGTTGTTGTTGTTGTTGTTGTTGTTGTTGTTGTTGTTGTTGTTGTTGTTGTTGTTGTTGTTGTTGTTGTAATAGGAGGTGATGGAAGAACGGTTAATTAAAAGTAATAGTTGTAATAAAGGTAATAATTGAAATACTAATAACGATGATGATGATAATAACACTAGCAATAATTATGAAAATTAATAATAATAATAATAATAATAATAATAATAATAATAATAATAATAATAATAATAATAATAATAATAATAATATCAACAAAAGCATCCAGAACAGGAAAATTAATACACCCACATAGCGCAATTCATACTCAAAAAAAAAAATTTAAAAAAAGACCATCAAAGCAACACCCTGAGAGGAAAAAGAAGAAAAAAAAAAGAAAGCCCACGAGTGAGCTTCCTCTCTCTCTCACACACACACACACACACACACACACACACACACACACACACACACACACACACATAAAGAAAATGCAGATTTCAGGATAGCTTTAATTGCGTCCTCGTGAAAGAAAAATGAGGCAGGCAGGACAAGGTACACGTTTCAGAGTTACTGCCATCAAGGTGGGCGGGGGATCCAGTTACGGGTCGAGCTTCTATTTGATACCTGCGAAAGGACATCTATAGGGAGAAAAAGAAGGGAGAGAAAAGAAAAATGGCTGAGAAAGATAATGGGTGAAGAAAGCAGTTTGTGATATGGATAGGAAGGGAAGGATAAAGGATGAGAAAAGGCATTGTGTGAGGAAGAGAGTTTAGAACAGTGATGGGAAGGAAGGAGGAAGAGTGAGGAAGATAATTTATGAGGAAGACAGTTTTGGAGACAGTGATGAGGAGAGAAGGAAAAGAGGTGAGGTAGATAACGTGTAAGGAAAATATTTAGGACAGTGATGGGAAG
The DNA here is from genome assembly GCF_035594125.1 of Scylla paramamosain. Classification (NCBI taxonomy): domain Eukaryota; kingdom Metazoa; phylum Arthropoda; class Malacostraca; order Decapoda; family Portunidae; genus Scylla; species Scylla paramamosain. Next base: position 25,292,928 of record NC_087157.1, read on the forward strand.
GAAGGGAGGAAGGGTGAGGAAGACAGTGTGTGAGGGAAATATTTTTGGGCACTGACGGCAAAATGTGAGGAAATACGGTAAATAAGAACGATAATTTGAGACATAATGAGATTGAAGGAATGAAAGATGACGGGGCTACGAATTCAGTTGCGAGGAACTTTTTTTGGGGGGCAAAGATAGGAATGTAAGGAAGAAGGAAGACGATAGGGACAAGAAGACAGATTATGAGGGAGACAATTTGGGACATGAGAAACGAAATAAGGGCAAGGAAAATTATTTGTTAGTCTTATATTTTAGAACACAGACTGATGAGAAGGAATAGGGTTGACTGAGCGACATTTTGGGGACATAAATGACAAAATAGTGAAAATAGAAGCCATTAAAGGGGACAAATAATGACAGCGAATAACGTCACAAAGAGATAGTGGGAAGAGGGAAGTTAATGCAAGTGGGAGAACAAAGCAGTGATGGGGGCGAGTGAGCGGCTCTCCTGTGTGGTGCAGTCATCAGGGAGGAAATGAGGTCAGTGCGAACGATTATTTTTCTCCACTAGGTAATTTATAAATATGTGTGTGAATTAAGACTGAAAGAACGGTAACAGAAAAAAAAAAAACAACTGCGCCATTACCACTCACCTGAAAAAAAAAAAATGTTATGAAAAAAATTGAAAACAGAAAAAAATAACAGTAAACAGAATATTGTTGGCGCGTCAGAATTAGATTAAAACTCGAAAACTGTGAAATACTGTCCCGGCAAAACTATGTATATGACACAGTTTCTTTTTTTTTTTTTTCATTCTTTTATTTATTTATTTATTTTTATTTATTCATTTTTTTATATATATATCTGGTGATGATAAACGTTCACTGTTCATTGCCACTGGACGACGATCACGATCTTTCTTTACGTAAGCAGATATTTTTTTTTTTTAAGTAATAGACTGGAAACAAAAATACAAATAGATAAAAAAAAAATCGAAAAAATAAAGCCCACTTAATATTTTCCTTTACTAAAATATAAAAGAATGCTCCCTCTCCGCCCTCCACCCCGAAAGAAAGAGTAACAGAAAGGTAGTAGATAAAAGGAAGTACTAGAGAGACAGACAAATGGATGTCTACTACTAATGCATTTATTAAACAAAAGTATATGCACGCAATAAAAGAAAATATCATTAATGCATTTATTAAACAAAAGCATATGCTCGCAATAACAAAACAAAACAAAAAAAAACTACCTCTAATGCATTTATTAAACAAAAGTATATGCACGCAATAAACATGTATAGATATTTTATCAGCCACAGGCACGCCTATTAAACACAAATATGTGGCACCAGTAACATGAAAACAAACTGACATTGAAACACTCGTTTATGAAAACACTGACATTTGTTGTTCTGTTAATTACGCTTCATATGACCTTGCTATAAAAATAAATAAATAAATAAACAAAAATAAATTGAGATATGAAAATAAATAACAATAAAAAAGTTAACATTAATAAGCAATATATTTTTAAAGCAACATACATGATGGCAGCTAAAAAAAAAGATAAATAAATAAATAAATAAATAATAAATAAATAAATAAACAGCAACGAAATAACATTACCGTAGAAGAAAACTTTTACTTCTTAAAGGTTAACTTGCAATGTCCCAAGGATTGTGTTCCGCTGGGGCTTCCGGGCCAGAAAAGGAGGAAAACTGTCACCAGGAAATGTCGTATTGGTTCACCTGTTGCCTCAGAGCCTGAAATTCGGAGCTGCGAGACCCCGCGAGGCTGAAATGGTGGACACAAAGAGAATGCATAGGTGCTGCTGCCTGGATTGTGTGTGTGTGTGTGTGTGTGTGTGTGTGTGTGTGTGTGTGTCCCTCTCTCTCTCTCTCTCTCTCTCTCTCTCTCTCTCTCTCTCTCTCTCTCTCTCTCTCTCTCTCTCTCTCTCTCTCTCTCTCTGTGATTGAATGTGAAATTTATGATACTCCAATTTTTTCTCACTCATATGTATTTATATTTTATTTTATATAATGTAAAATAATTTTCCTTCGTAATTATTTGGTGAAAATATTTGCTCCTCATGAATTTTTTTTTTCTCTCTCTCTCTCTCTCTCTCTCTCTCTCTCTCTCTCTCTCTCTCTCTCTCTCTCTCTCTCTCTCTCTCTCTCTCTCTCTCTCTCTCTCTCTCATAAGATATTCACTCTTAGAAAGCATTAGAGAGACTTTCCATCATCTTTGTTTTCTTTGGTTACTTATTTTATCCGCCAGTGTTGAAATGCAAGTGTTTCTGCTGTCCTCTAATTGAGTGGACGCTGGATAAGTGGCGGCAGCCTTGTTACTTGAGAATGACCGGCTCGAACCCTACCTCTGCTTGTTGTGTGATTAGATTTGACAGGCAGCCGCATCCCATCCCTGAGGACACACAAGAGAGAGAGAGAGAGAGAGAGAGAGAGAGAGAGAGAGAGAGAGAGAGAGAGAGAGAGAGAGAGAGAGAGAGAATTATAGAACGACCCACAAATGAAGAAAAAATCAAACTAAAAAGAAACGGAAAAAAATACCAAAAATGCTTAAAAAAAAAAGTTAACAGAAACCATCCGATTTACACCAAAACCAACCAAATATTCTTTCCATCAACCATCCATCCATTCTCTTCTCAGTCCATCTTTATATTCTTCCTTGTGAAAAACTGGAGCTTGTGTGAATGAGTAAGTGACTGAGTGAGTGAGTGAGTGTTTGATTGAGTGGATGAATGAATAAGGGAGTGAATGAATGAACAAGGCAGTGAATGAGCGAGCATTTGAATGAGTAAGTGAATGAAAGAATGAATGAATGAATGAATAAGTACGTGAATGAGTGAGTGAGAAAATGAATGAATGAATAAGTAAGTGGATAAATATTTGAGTAAGTTAGTGAATGAGTGAATTAATTAATTAAATGAGTGAATCAGTGAACATTTTAGTGAGTGAGTGTAAGAATGAATGAAAGAGTAGGAGGGAGAGGGAGAGGGAGAGCTGCAGCCTTCATATATGCAGGTGATGGCCAGGTATTCATGGCGGCCCGCACCTGATGCTGGACTCACGGCCCCGCATTCATCTGTATTCCGGGAGGCGCGGGCGAGTTTAGTCTTATTCCAGGCCTCTGTGTGGATTCGGCGCGGCTCGGTTTTAGTCTGTGTTTACCCAAGGCTCAGGAGGCCGCCCCGTGTGAGAGGGAGACAGAGAAAGGGAGAGGAAAAGGAGAGGAAGGGAAAAAGGGGAAAGGAGAGAGAGAGAGAGAGAGAGAGAGAGAGAGAGAGAGAGAGAGAGAGAGAGAGAGAGAGAGAGAGAGGTAGACAGAAACAAAAAGAAAAGACAAAGAAAAGACACATAGACAGACAGATATTGACAGACACACAGAGACGCTCACATAAAGACGTATATACAAACAGAGGCTTCCAGACACACATATACTGAGAGAAAGAGACATGGATGCAGACACATGAACAGAAAAAGAGAGAGAACCTGTGAACACAATCAAAGGAAAACCGTGTAAATTTTCAAGCCCGGCCAGACAACCTAATTCATCAGACGTCAAGGCGGCAGAGAGAGAGAGAGAGAGAGAGAGGGGCGAGTCCAGTCGTTCCAGATACCTCGCGCCTCTCGCTGGAATAATCGACACTCGCGCTGCTTCAAAGATCGACTATAGTAGGCACCGCTTCCCCCTCCTCCTCCTCCTCCTCCTCCTCCTCCTCCTCCTCCTCCTCCTCCCGCCCCACCCCTGCCCCAGAGAGGAAAAATTTAGGTCGGGGTGGAAACGAAGCGAATCACACCCGATTATTCAGTCATTATTGAACTGTTAGTTTGTCTTAAAGCTGAAGTGCTCGAGTTTTCCTTCCCGGAGAGCCCGCATTCTCTCTCTCTCTCTCTCTCTCTCTCTCTCTCTCTCTCTCTCTCTCTCTCTCTCTCTCTCTCTCTCTCTCTCTCTCTCTCTCTCTCTTCTTTTTTTTCATCTTTTCACGTTCTTCCACCTCTTGCTCTTCCTCTTCCTCTTCCTTTTGTCACTGTTTCCTGTTTCTCCACCTTTTTCTCCTCTTTCTTTTTTTCCAGTTCCTTCTTTTCACGTTCTTCCTTTTCTTGTCCTCTCCCTTCCTCCTCCTCCTCTTCCTCCTCCTCCTCCTCCTCCTCCTCCTACTCTTTCTTTTGATGCTGTTCCCTGTCTCGCCTCTTTCTCCTTTTTTTTATTTTCTTTCAGTTTCTTCTCTTCACGTTCCTCCTCCTCCTCCTCCTCCTCTTCTTCTTCTTTATTTTCCCTCTCTCTGCTCCTTTTTGTTCTCTTTTTGTTTTCCTGATCCTCCTCCTCTTATTCTTTCCCTTAATGTTCTTTCTGCTCTTTTCCTACTCCTCCACTTCATCTTCCTGTTGTTATTGTTTCTATGTGTGTCAGATTCTGTTGTGTGTGTGTGTGTGTGTGTGTGTGTGTGTGTGTGTGTGTGTGTGTGTGTGTGTGTGTGTGTAATTACTGCTTCTCTTCTTGTTCTTCCTCTCCTTCCTGCCTTTTTCTGTCTTCCTCTTCTTTTTGGTCTTGTCTTCCTCCTCCTCCTCCTCCTCCTCCTCCTCCTCCTCCTCCTCCTCCTCCTCCTCCTCCTCCAGATGTACAGAAGCGGCAGCAAAAACCTATGTGGGAGGGAGGAGGCAGGGAGAATCGAGGGTGTGCAGGCGACCCTTGAGAGAAGACAGCTGAGCCGACTTTTATTGCTTCTACTCGGCGGAGGGAACCAGCTTGCTGCACTCCCTCCTTTCCTCCTTCCCTCCTTAACTCCCTCTTCTCCTTCCCTCCTTCCTTCTCCCCTTCCTTAACTCCCTTCTGCCTCGTCTTGCACTTCCTACCGTCCATCCATCCCTTGTCTCTCTCTCTCTCTCTCTCTCTCTCTCTCTCTCTCTCTCTCTCTCTCTCTCTCTCTCTCTCTCTCTCTCTCTCTCTCTCTCTCTCTCTCTCTCTCTCTCTCTCTCTCTCTCTCTGCTTTTCATTGCATGTCACTGCCTCCTCTCTCCTATCCTTCTCCCGTCTCCTTGATCTCCTTCTCCTCCTTTCATTTCCTCCTCTCTCCCGCCACTCTTATCCTTCTCACTTCTCCCAGTTCCTCTTTCCTTCATTCCCTCTTCCTTCTCTCTCTCCTCTTCCTCCTCCTCCCTCTCCTTCTCCTCCTCCTCCTCCTCCTCCTCCTCCTCCTCCTCCTCCTCCTCCTCCCTCTTTCCGCCTTCTGACAGTCCCTCCCTGATTCTCTTCCTCTCTCTTCTTCCATTTGTACTATTTTCACTTTATTTTTTACGGTTTCTCCTCCCTCTCGTGTGTGTGTGTGTGTGTGTGTGTGTGTGTGTGTGTGTGTGTGTGTGTGTGTGTGTGTGTGTGTATTTATGTAGGCTTCTTCTGTATGTCTGTCAAAGCATAAGGAATTTTAGTATGAAAGGAGGAAGATGTGGAGGAGGAGGACAAGGAAGAGGAGGAGGAGAAGGAGGAGCAGAAATAGAAGAAATTTTACTGTAAAAGGAAGAGGAGCCATGAGAAATTTTAGTGAGAAAGGGAGAGGAGGAAGAAGAGGAAGCATTGGAGGAGCAAGAAGAGGGGAGGAAAAGGAAGGAAATGTGGGTGAAAAGGAGGAAGACGAAGAGTAGGAGGTGGAGGAATAGAGATAAGAGGAACGGAAAGGAAGAACAGGAAGGTTGGAGGAGGAGGAAGAAAAAGAAATGTGAATGAAAACAGAGAAGAGAAAAGGTAGGAAAAGGTGAAGGAAAAAGGAAAAAAGAATGAAGAGAAAGGTAGGAAGAAGAGGACGTTTGGAAGAGGAGAAAGAAGAAAAGAGAAAGAAATCTAGAAAAAAAGAAAATAGGAAAGATAGGAAAATGTAGAAGAGATAGAGGAAGAGGAAGAGAGAAATACAGAAAGGGGAAATAAGGAGGAAGAAGAGAGAGAGATAATCAATGTTGATGAAATAAAAGAAAATGAAGAAAAGATATATTGAAGACAAGGAAAAAGAAGAGGAAGACTGGAGGAGGAGAAGGAAGAAAAAACAAGTAAATGCGGACGAAAGAAGAGAAAGAAAAGCGCAAGAAAAAAAAACATGGAAGACAAAGAAGAAGAAGAGGAACAAGAAAAAGATAAATGTGGATGAAAGGAGAGGAATAAAATAAAAAATAAATGGACATGAAAGGAGAGGAATAAAAACCGAAAAAAAGAAACACCGAAGACAAGGAAGAGGAAGATTGGAGGAGGAAGAGGAGGAAAAAATACAAGACAAGGAAGAAGAAGAAGAGAGAGGAAGAGGAAGAGGAAGAGGAAGAGTTACAGATGCACAGATTAGCTTCTTGGTCTCAACACAATTCATGTCACGTTCCAAGATTAAAACTTTCCCATCGCTAAGCTGCATTTTTTCCCTTCCTTTTTTTTTCTTTCCTCTCCCCTTTTTTTTCACCGGAAAGTTTGGAATTATGGGAGGAATTTCTATAACTGTACGTTTGTTTGTTTGTATACTCTTTCTCTCCCTCTCTCATTCTCTCATTCCTTCTCTCTCCTTTTCTACACGTCATCTCCCATTCTCCCTCCGCTCTCCTCATCCCTCCCTCCCTTCCTCTCTTCCTGAAGCAATAAGGGCGAAAGTAACGTGTCTTCCCAGCAGCTTATCGCCCTCAAGAACTCCCCAAAATGTTGTAGAGAGGAAGTAACGATAGGTTTTCTTGCTTTCTTCCTTTTTTTTTTTTTTTGGCAGCCAGTCTAACGTAACGTACACACACACACACACACACACACACACACACACACACACACACACACACACACACACACACACACACACACACACACACACACACACACACACACACACACACACACACACACGGAAAAGAAAGGTAAAAGGGAAGGAAGTATGTTTTTATCTCTCTCTCTCTCTCTCTCTCTCTCTCTCTCTCTCTCTCTCTCTCTCTCTCTCTCTCTCTCTCTCTCTCTCTCTCTCTCTCTCTCTCTCTCTCTCTCTCTCCCTCCCTCCCTCCCTCTTCCCATATCCGTATATATCCTCTCTCTTCTTTTTTTCTTTTTTTTTTTTACTTTTCTCCTCCCCTCTCATGTGATTTTTTTTCGCATATTTTTCCCCTTTTATAACATTGAAGTTAAGTTGAAGTTTAATGCGTGTTTTTTTTTTCCCCCAGCCATTTCGGGGGGCGAGAGATGGAGTTTGTTTCAAGCTTTCCTCTTCCTTTTTTTTTTTTTTTGTGTGTCTTTTTTCCTCTTTTTCTCATTTGGATTCGGGTGTGGGAATGAGAGAGAGAGAGAGAGAGAGAGAGAGAGAGAGAGAGAGAGAGAGAGAGAGAGAGAGAGAGAGAGAGAGAGAGAGAGAGAGAGAGAAGGGTTGGGTTTTGCGTGGGTGTTTTGCTGGTAAAGTGACGGACGGACGGATGTTGATTGGATGTGTGAGTAAATGAGTGTGTGTGCAGAGAGAGAGAGAGAGAGAGAGAGAGAGAGAGAGAGAGAGAGAGAGAGAGAGAGAGAGAGAGAGAGAGAGGAAGGAAATAATACATGTCAGTGTGTGTGTGTGTGTGTGTGTGTGTGTGTGTATACGTGACAATTGTTACCACGCCTGCAGGAACAACTTTCACTTTTATGGTAAAAATGTAACTTTTTCCCCTGCTTCTGTACACCTTCCTTCCCTTTCGTTTTTCCCCTTTCTTTCCTTTTCACTTTTTCTCGACTTTGTTTACGCCTTTTTGACTCCCTGTGTTTTTTTTTTTTCTTTGTGTGTATGAGGACCCTCTCTCTCTCTCTCTCTCTCTCTCTCTCTCTCTCTCTCTCTCTCTCTCTCTCTCTCTCTCTCTCTCTCTCTCTCTCTCTCTCTCTCTCTCTCTCTCTCTCTCTCTCTCTCTCTCTGCTAAAGTTTTCTTTCTCACTTCCTATCCATCATCCTTCCACTGACTTTTATCTCGTTGCCTTGAAATTTTGTCTTTCGTCTCATATCCTTCAAAAAATTCCTTTCCTTTTTCTTTTCCTTTCTTTTTTTTTTTCCTCTCATTGTTAAGCCAGACCGCGTCCTTCAAATACCACGTCAGCTCAACTTCCTCTCTTCTCTCCTCCTTTTCTTCCTCCTCCTCTTCCTTCTCCTCCTCCTCCTCCTCCTCCTCCTCCTCCTCCTCCTCCTCCTCCTCCTCCTACTCCTCTTCCTCTTCCTCCTCCTCCTTCTTCTCTTCCTTCTCCTCTCATACACTTCGGGTACTTCTAAGTGGCGTCTCCTCCACGTGTGTCTTGAAGTAGAAAGATTTATATTTTCGTGAAAGTCTGGAATACAATTTGAGTATTTCTTGGTATTAAGTGGTCTCTCTCTCTCTCTCTCTCTCTCTCTCTCTCTCTCTCTCTCTCTCTCTCTCTCTCTCTCTCTCTCTCTCTCTCTCTCTCTCTCTCTCTCTCTCGCTCCATCATTTTTTATATCTATTTTCATGTCCATTTATCTCTTCTCGTATGATTTGTACTTTTCTTTCACACTCAGAAGGACGTCCATATTTTTTTTTCTTGTCTTGCATTTGTAAGTTTTTAATTTCTAGAGCGTGTTAAATTTACATATTCTAGTCTCTCTCTCTTTCTCGATCCCTCCCTCTCTCCAACCCTTCCTCCCTCATCCTCATCCATTCTCTTTCTTCATCCTTCCTCACCCTCTCTCTCTCTCTCTCTCTCTCTCTCTCTCTCTCTCTCTCTCTCTCTCTCTCTCTCTCTCTCTCTCTCTCTCTCTCTCTCTCTCTCTCTCTAAGCCTCTCGTGGCCACCAGTCCAACACAACCATTAAGGAAGTCAAGAATTACTGTGGGCTTCCTGCTGTAACAGTGACGCCGCCGTGGCCGAGGAGAGGGCGAGATGGATACCTGCCTTTGAGTCCGCTTCCTGCAGATTCAAAGGCAAATGAGTGGCCGGAGGGGGTGTGTCTCTCGGACCTAAATGAATCGCCGCCAGAATAAATGAATGGCTAATGCTTCATCCGGTCTTGGGGATTTAGGGAACTTTGAAGGAATAGGATGCAGGAAGGAAACTTGAAGAGGGATTGTGTCCTGTGAGATGCGTGCGTGTACAGAGAGACGGAGACAGAGAGAGAGAGAGAGAGAGAGAGAGAGAGAGAGAGAGAGAGAGAGAGAGAGAGAGAGAGAGAGAGAGAGAGATTGTGGGATTGATACCCTTTAAAAACAGTAGTAAATTGTGTGTGTGTGTGTGTGTTTGTGTGAAAGAGAGAGAGAGAGAGAGAGAGAGAGAGAGTGAGTACACTGGACATCAAAAAGACAGACAGACAAGCTTAGTGACTGACATATACGGGCAGAAGCCTATAAACAAACACACTATAATAGTTTGCAATCATTTATTAATCCGGCGTTGTGTGGTGAATGCGGCATTAAGCATTGTGGTGGTGATGGGGGTGGTGGTGGCTGTGGCGGTGGCGGTGGTGGCTGTGGTGGTGGCGGTGGTGGTGACAAGCGCTGGTCTGATTCCCTGCACAATGGATGACGAGACTTTTACAATGCATTGATTAGGAGAAAAATAGCGGCGTAAAGCACGGCCAGGGAATATAATGTGGAGAATTAATGCATTTGGGTTCTATTGTACTCCTTCCCTATCGTAACAAACACGCGGCTATGGAAAAGGAATAATTACAGGTGAAAAGGAAGGTAAAAAAAAAATGTAACATCATTTCTTTGTTTTCTCATCAGTTAACAGTAATACACTAACTATGAGCACCTTTCATTAATAAACGTAAAGGTAAATATACAATAGTGATAATGATGATAATAATACGAGAATTATATCCATTTCACTACTACGCATAATAATTCGTAATGATGATAGTAACAGAAACGCGACAACATAGTGATGATAGTAACATAAACGCGACAACATAGTGATGATAGTAACAGAAACGCGACAACATAGTGATGATAGTAACAGAAACGCGGCAGATGCTCCCTTTACAACAACTGAAGAAAGCTATAAATGATGATCATTATGATACTACTACTACTACTACTACTACTACTACTACTACTACTAATAATAATAATAATAATAATAATAATAATAATAATAATAATAATGATAATAATAATAATAATAATAATAATAATAGTAATAACAATAACCCAGCAAAGAGAAATAGATTATAAGAATGATAACAAAAATAACACGACATTGCACCGAAAGAAGAATCTCCTCTCCAACACACACACACACACACACACACACACACACACACACACACACACACACACACACACACACACACACACACACACACGTCACAACAAATGCTAACACAACGCAATTCGCAACCGGGAAACACGAGCGACGGCATTCTTTTAGCACTTAATTGAACTAAATGATACGAACTTGGCACTTTCTACAACTCCATTTCTCCCTACCCTTTCTTCCCTTTCCCCATCCTCCTTCCCCCTCTTCCTTCGTCCCTCGTCCCTCCGCATTGCTCGTGCCTCTTCCCTGTGCGGCAAGTTTTGGGCGGGAAAAGCCGGACAGATTTACACGGCAGCAGCAAGACAAAACGTAGTAGTTACCGGCAGTTTGGAGCAAAGTCGGACTCGAGCAGCATCCTCCTGGCGACTTTAATTCAGCAAAACTAACCCTCCCGCTTCACTCCTCCTCCTCCTCCTGAGTCCCCCGTTACTTTACATACATACTCACGCGCATACAAACACATAGATAAGTATAATGTAATGGCCGCGCCCCCAGAGGAGTGGCTTAGTGGTTCAGGTCTTGGCCTTTTAGACTTGTAAAGGTTCGTATAGTAGAAAGATTTGCGTTTTGAATTTATCTCAGGGTATTTGTAGTTTGCTGAACTGTATGTTACCTGATATTCGAAAATGTATAGATGTAGAAAGAGAGAGAGAGAGAGAGAGAGAGAGAGAGAGAGAGAGAGAGAGAGAGAGAGAGAGAGAGAGAGAGAGAGAGAGAGAGAGAGAGAGGGGGGGGTTACGCCCACTATCTTATATTTATTTCTATTTTAAGCAACAGGTATTTAAAGTACAAATATTAGCTGTCCTTTTGTTTACTTTGCCCTCATGTTTCAATTATGTCCCTTGACTATTACGAAAGTGAAGACCAAAGACAGGAAAGAAGGAAGGGAGCAATGAACAATACGCCTTTGCTCTATTTTCACTATCATCACCTGGCTACCTTTGTGCCTTGATGAACAGTAACGTAAGGTGTGTCCTTTTAACAATGACACATTCTTGGATATTTGTTTTCACCGTGTTTTTATGCAGTTTTATAATTGCCAGTAGGTATAAAAAAATTTGCATCACAGTTTTCCAAAGAGGTCGAAAAGCTTAGTATGAATGTTACAGTGAACATGTTGGCACCGATACAAGCACTTGGTAGCAGGACAGCCAGGGCAGCTCTCACACACACACACACACACACACACACACACACACACACACACACACACACACACACACACACACACACACACACACACACACACACTAAACCGCCTACCTCACTCTAAACTGCCCAGAAAGATTCGCAAATCCTCGACCTAAATTTTTTGTGGCGTCAATGCAGCACGCACCTTTGCTGGATAGAGCGCCATACATACGCCTGCGGGCAACACTACGTCCTCCTGCACCACCGCAAAGGTCGTGGTAAAAAAGGGCCCACCGCTCCCCACTACCAATGGCGTCCGTTTTCCTTTTTACCAGAGCCTCGTGTCTAGTGCGCTGGACTATGTTGGCTGGAACTTTTCTCTCCTGAACTCTGCCGCAGCCGCCACGACACCAAGCAGTGGAAAGGAAGGATATAATAGGCGACTCTCAGGTTGAAGTAATAGTGTTCTGAATTGATATGTGGTGTTTTAAGTTGTGAGTTTGTTGTTACTCTTGTTTTGTTAGTGATGTTGGTAGTGGTGGAGAGATGTTGTTTATTCATGGGTACATTTCTTATCTTTATTTTTCAGATTGGTGTGTTTAGTCTGTGTACAGTTCACCTTTCTTCATTTTTCCGCTTTCGTCTGCTTTTCTTTTTATTTTATTTTCGTCTATCAGAATATTACCAGATTGTTTATTTTCTTTTTGTATTTGTTCTTTCACATATCAGCAATTATTTTTTATATGATTATTATAAACATGAACGTAGTGGAAATGACTTCATATCACATAGTTTCCTTTGCGCTGCAGTAGTTCACGTAAGCATCAATTCAGTCTCATGTCAGTCTTTCTTATCACGTAATCAGATTTAAGACTTGAGCTACCTTCTATTCATAGCCTCATAGTCTGACAGACGGTAATATATGCTGGCATTAGATCATATTTGGATGATCGTCTTAGAGTCTAAGAAATTATATTTGTTTTTTTTTTTTTTTTTCCTTTATGCCAAGTAAATGCACGCGATTACAACATTATTTAAATATTTTCGTCCAACGGATTTATTTTTTTTTATACAAGAAATAATATTATTTCATTCTCACATTCATTCAATCTCGTTATTCGACATGTATTTCTACAATCGGCGAAATAATCTTTAGTCACTTACATTATTTTTTTTTTATTTTCGTCCACCAAGTTATTTTCTTTACGCGAGGTAGCACTGTGTCACACACTCATTCATACTCAATGTGTGTTTACTGTTGGTGAAGTAGATTCATCAATAGTCGCTTTTTTTTATTAAGATTTATTCAGCAGTGCA
>NC_087157.1:25310615-25333115 GCF_035594125.1 Scylla paramamosain
CTCCTCCTCCTCCTTCTCCTCCTCCTCCTCCTCCTCCTCCTCCTCCTCCTCCTCCTCCTCCTCCTCCTCCTCCTCCTCCTCCTCCTCCTCCTCCTCCTCCTCCTCCTCCTCCTTTTCCTCCTTCCGAGTTATCTTTCCCATCTCTCTCTTTGTTTCTTCTCCCCGGCCATTCCTCACCTGTGACGTGTAATGTTCAGGCTTGTGATATTTCCATGTTTTCCAGCAACACTTGCCACACCGCCGTCTTTTCTTCTCGCTTGCGGCGTTAGTGTGCTGTTGTTGTTGGGCTTACTGTGTTATTTTACACTTGGCTGTATATATTTTTTCTTTGTCCATAATCCTGGTGTTCATGGGATTATTGCGTGTGTGTGGGGAATCTCTCTCTCTCTCTCTCTCTCTCTCTCTCTCTCTCTCTCTCTCTCTCTCTCTCTCTCTCTCTCTCTCTCTCTCTCTCTCTCTCTCTCTCTCTCTCTCTCTGTCCAATTTTCTCTCTTCCTCATTGTTGTTCTTTCTTTTACATCGCTTTGCTTTGTGTTGTTTCCATTATTCTCAACGCCGGTGTTTGATAACTTGGCCACATTCTTCCCTCCGTCAGCTGTCCGTCCATATTTTTCCTCCTCGCTTTGTCCCAGGTTTTTATCTCTCTTTGTTTTGTTTCCTTACTTTCGTATCTTTACTCCGTTCCTTCTTTTGTTGGCACCTTTCTCAATCTTCTTCACACCTCCTTTGTCTTCTTCGCTCTTCTTTGCATTTCGATCTTCGTGTCTTTCTTTTCTAACTTCCTGGTGCAAGAACGAATGCCTCGCCAGTAAGAGAGAGAGAGAAAGAGAGAGCTGTGGTGAATATACGTGGCGGAAATTTTTAAGACTCACCTGAAGAGTTGTTAGGTAGGTATATCGAGTTAGATGCAAGTGACACCTCGGTCATATAAAACGGAGAAAAGTCTGGTTGCGACAGATTGGCGGGGAGGAAGAGAAGATGGAAAATACGTGAAAAGTAGAAATACTTCCCCATTTTTTACACACTCTTCTTCTCATCTTCTGTCCCCTCTCATCTCAGTCCTTTATAATCCAACTTCTCTTTTTTTTTTTCTTTTTGTCTATTTACGGAAGGATGATGATAGGGAAATCCTCATCCTTTTGCTACACACACACACACACACACACACACACACACACACACACACACACCTGCATGCACATAGGCACTTGGCCGCCTCGAAAGATAGATTCGCTAATCAGGTGGTGTTGTCAAGAGCACCAGAGTTATTATCCAATCCTCAAGTTTCCTTAATCTGCATAATTCCCGAGGCCAGGATGAAGGTGCCTGCTTAAGGAGATTATAAGGAGGGGCAGCCATTGTCTCTTCCTGTTTCCTGCCCTCCTGGAGACTGTTGCGTTAAAACTATCCTCACCATTACCACTACTAACACTATCACTACCCACCACCACCACTGCCGCTACTACGACCACTATCATAATTACCATTGTTACCATTACCACCTCCACCACGACCATTACTACCACCAATATCATGGCTATCACTATCAATGCTACTATCACAACCACCAATGCCACTACTGCCACCACCACAATTACCACTACCACCACCACCACCACCACCACCACCACCGCCATTACCATTGTCACTTACTATTACCTCATTCCATTTTAACTTGTAGTAGTGCTCTCTCATTACTCTACTAGATGCTACGTGTATGGCGTTGTTGTGTTGGTACTATAACTCAATTAAGGAAAAAATGACACTGCCACCACCACCACCACCACCACCAACAACAACAACAACAACAACAACAACAACATGAATTATGGTGAAACTTAAACTAATCAGGCTCCTTCATTTTCTACGGCCATACGATTAAAACTAAAGGAGAGAGAGAGAGAGAGAGAGAGAGAGAGAGAGAGAGAGAGAGAGAGAGAGAGAGAGAGAGAGAGAGAGAGAGAGAGAGAGAGAGAGATTACATCACCACAAGATATCTTTCTTTTCAACTTTTACACCCTTCATGAAACGATAATAGGCAAAGTTCTTCCTTTTATTTACTAACTTTATCTATTATTTTCCTTTCAGGTCCTGACTTTTCTCCATCTGGGTAAGTAAAAAACAATAAATAGAATAAAACAAAACTAAGAATAGCATTAAGCACGTTTTCTGTTTTGCATTTTATTCTTTTTTTATCTATTTTCATGTTCAGGTTTAGAAGACGATAATGGCAGTATATATATTTTGAATTACTCGCAGATATTCTCGTTAAATACACGTGTTCTCTCAGCTGTTGCTCGTGTTTGAAAGTATAATATTCACCGGCAATTGTGAGAGCTGGCGTGAGTAAATGAAATTTTTTAAATATTTTTTTATTCTTTCTTTCTTTCTTTTTTTTTTTTTTTTAATCCCCCCGTCGAAGCGGAATTCCCAACAGCGCGTGGCGATCAGCAGCAGTAATGACCAAAAATACGCTTTAATAACTCATAATGCCGCGCAAACAGCTTTGTCTTTATTACAGTGATGGTTGTCATTGTTTGACCTATTATTGTTATTATTATTATTGCTGGCGGTGGTGATGGTGGGGATGCTGCTGCTGCTGTTGTCGTTGTTAGTGTTGTTGTTGTTGTTGTTGGTGGTGGTGGTGGTGGTGGTGGTGATGTTGTTGTTGTTGTTGTTGTTGTTGTTGTTGTTGTTGTTGTTAGTGGTGGTGGTGGTGATGATGTTGTTGTTGTTGTTGTTGTTGTTGTTGTTGTTGTTGTTGTTGTTGTTAGTGGTGGTGGTGGTGATGATGATGTTGATAATAATATTATCAACAATGATAATGCTATTATCATTGTGGGTGGTGCTGCTGGTGCTGCTGTTGTTGCTGTTTTAAGGACTGTCGATTAAATGAGATAATTTAAAGAATTTTGATAACATATTAAACCTTAATAGAAGCAACAATATGAACTAATCATTAAAAAATTAATTTACTATTATTTTACTTTATAGGTTTTTATTTTTTGTTTATTTTCGTAGAACTGTCATTTATTTCCCTCGAACGGCTCGACAACAACAATCAATACACATATCCTCGGCTCAGCTCAACCCTTCACCCTTCGGGAGGAGCAAAGATCTGAATATTAGTGTTGTGTTTGCACTGTTCCTCATGAGGGTTCAGGAAAAAAACTTTAAATAAACAATCATTCCATTCAAGTGGTGCACGGGTGTTGTTTTGTCCTTGTGGAGTGACACACAACGGGCAACAGGCTTTGAGTGTGTGCTTCATTTAGTTTTGTGGAAAAATAAACCCTCTAATCCTCTCGGTACTATGGAATTATTTTCACTTATTTTTTTTAATAGTAGTAGAGAGTGATGTGATGGGATTATAGTTTTCGGACTTAAAATATTGAAAATCATCTCAGCTGTCGCATAAAATACAATTCAGTCTTTTCTGTATTTATTTACTGAAATCTTATAAACTATTGAGCTATTTTCTAGTGCTTAATAATTTAAATATTCCGTGTTTTTGGTCGATGTTGCTTCTTGATGATTTCTCCTCAATCCTATTTGTTAAATGGCTTTGTACTAATGTACTGCATGACTTAGAAAGGTATTATTAATTACCTATGATTCAGTAATTGGAAGCTACAAGTATCGCTTAATATTATTTGTTTATTTATTTATTTAGTTGTTTAATTAGTTAGTTATTCATTTTAATTGTTATGAGAAGATCATGAGGACAGTCATTTAAAATTTTGTTCATCTTTTCCACCGATCGAACTAACTCTCCATTATTTTTGTAAATCATAAAAATCACCTTGTGTTACTCGAATGAATTAACGAGTATCATGTTGCCATTAGCTGTCAAAGGGTTGAAAATAACGTTCAAATGAGGATTCAGATGTCTGATTCATCACTGTGTGTGTGTGTGTGTGTGTGTGTGTGTGTGTGTGTGTGTGTGTGTGTGTGTGTGTGTGTGTGTGTGTGTGTGTGTGTGTGTGTTTCTTGTTTTATGCACGACAATATTTTCATCAGTCAGTTTATTGAGTCATCCTGGAAGATATTCCTGCTAAGGACAATTCAGAACATAAAATTTTATCTATATTATAAACCTTGTAATTTGTTCACTGAAACGAAAGTATTTAATTCAAACATTTAATAAGAAGAAAGTTGAAACAAACCATTATCATTTCACAGCATTTTTCGGTAATGTATTCCAGATGTTATGCAGTGGTAATTAGAAAAAAAAATATACATTATCATCATAACCTTTTTAAAGCGAGTATTTTTAGCAGTGTTTTACCAGTGAAATGCTTAAAAATAAAAACAAAAAAAGGACCAGCATGTAGGAGCGCACTTCATCCATACCAATTTAAGCCTTTTATCGAGTATGCAGGTTCCGTGTAACGCCTTCCCTTCACAAACTATAACGTGATGGCGGCGAGGGGACGTTTAGCGTCTGACTTTCATATTGGAGGCGCGCTTCTCCTCCCCCTTCCAAAAATTCCTGCGCGGCGAAAGGCTTGTAAAGTTGAAGTAACCTAAATATTGGCCATTATGCGGCGCCTCACACTGCGGGCGGGAGTCGGAAGGTGGAGCAAAAGTGGCGCGAATGGCGTGAGTCCCTGAAGTAGAGTTTGTGCTTTTATTACTAGATAATTTTTCCCTTAATCACCTCCAACATTTCACACACTGATGTTTGCTGTACGTAATGTCTCTGAGATAGTTCTGTAGCCTAGAAAATAAGGTAGAGTTATGCTTTTCATTGCTTTAAAATTTTTCCATAATCATCTCCAGCTTCCTACACACTTGTACTAAAGTCTCATATAGTTCTTTAGTCCACAGGAAACATGATTAACGTTGACTTTGTATGTGTATCTCTGCAAATGTCTCTTTTACACTGCTCTCACTGTTAACCAAGGATAACCATAACAGTAAAAAGATGTGTTTAAAAGTGCGTTTTCTTGTTATTACTAAGTTAACATCCATCACTGTCCATAACTAAGTGAAAAAGATTTATTCATATTCAAACTTTGGTATAGAAAAGGAAGGTTCTAGTTTCCTGGTCATCGATATCATCTATATACTATATGAAATACTATAGAAGCTATGTTATAAAAATGCTGTACCAAGCAACACACTGCAAGAAAAAATAAAGATACTATGGAAAAAAAATCACACACACACACACACACACACACACACACACACACACACACACATTTACGTAAGACAGAAGTTTTCAAGTGTGCAGTGTTTGTTTGCTACGGAAAGAAGAAAATACAATCTCAAAACTTTGGGCGATAACTTACAAACTTTTGCCCATTCATTATACAGGCCAAGTTAATGTAGCCAAAGAAAAATAGCTATGTGTAATTAGTTTTGCGTTTTTAGAAAATGAGAAACTTCAATCCTTATACAAAAATAGTGTTCGGAAGAAAAGTAAACTCATGTGTAGATTCATAGTGTGTGTGTGTGTGAGAGAGAGAGAGAGAGAGAGAGAGAGAGAGAGAGAGAGAGAGAGAGAGAGAGAGAGAGAGAGAGAGAGAGAAAGAAACTACAATATCATTTTCAGACACAGTGTACTTAAAATAGTTAACTAAATTTTAGAGGAAATTAAACTGACAACATTACATTTCAATCTTCTTTAATTAATATTGTAGTAACATTCAAATTACTTGTGGCAATTGAAGAAGGATGTAATCAATGTAAGTGCACAACCTTTCTAAATTTTCATTACCATTATTATCTACTCAAAGGGCGGCTCACATTAATTTTTCTTTTTATGACGCGTTAAGGAAAGTATCATAATACACTGGTACCGAGTTTAGTGCCAAAGAAATAAAGAAATAAAACACGCAATTCAGTAATTTCGTTCGTAATACTTACACAATTCTCGTGATTTACAAAATTTATGTATGTCTTTTCGTGTTGTTAATATGGTGTTTGTGTGTGTGCGTGTGTGTGTGTGTGTGTGTGTGAGAGAGAGAGAGAGAGAGAGAGAGAGAGAGAGAGAGAGAGAGAGAGAGAGAGAGAGAGAGAGAGAGACCGAAAGGAAGAAAATACAAAGGTAATTAAACAGGCTTGGGATCAATAAACACACACACACACACACACACACACACACACACACACACACACACACACACACACACACACACACACACACACACACACACACACACACACACACACACAGACACACACACACACACACACACACACACACACACACACCTTGTCTAATCTTCCCCAGCGTCGCCGATCACGTGATGGATTTAATGAGTGGAAAGTCTGCCCTGATTGGTCGTTCCGTTCATTATGGCTAATTAATTAACCGTTTGAGAATGACGGGGGAAAATAATGAGGTTATCGGCTTTATTTATACATTTTTCATAGGTACAGAGAGAGAGAGAGAGAGAGAGAGAGAGAGAGAGAGAGAGAGAGAGAGAGAGAGAGAGAGAGAGAAACACACTCACAGGGAAGTGGAAGCCTTGTGAAGGAAACATGAAGTCTGCAGGGAGGCAGCAAACGGAGAAATATGGAGGAGGAGGAGGAGGAAGAGGAAAAATTGCGAGGAAAAAATATAGAGCCAGAAGAAAAAAACAAATTGCAGGAGCGACACGGAATGAAAAATAAGACAGATAAAAGAAAAAAAAAGAAAAAAAATGAAGAAAATTTTGTGGCATCCATCTTGTCCTCCATTATGAATGTATCTCGTCCTGACAAGAACTTCTCTTCATACTCGTCTTGCACAAAATGTAAACAAACAGCGGCCATCTTTCTTCCCCACTTTGGCCGGAGCCGCCCCACTGTTTCCCTGCTCCCTGGAACCCGTGACAAATGGCTAGCGATGGAAACTCCAGCCGGTGTCTCACAACTCTATTTTGTTAGACTTGGCCAAGTCCCGCCGCTGGCTGCCTGGTGAACAAAAGCAACAGGAGTAGAGTGAGGTAGTGTGCCCACAAGCTGCCCGCAACCCGCCCCTGCCAACCAACCAACCCGCCAGAAACACTCCCGTAACCCCCCCCCCCCCGCACCGCCCCTTTTCTTCTGTCTCCGTTTCGCCGTCCAGCCAAACGCACCACTGCACGCCTCGCCAATGTCCATCCCTTTGTGGTATGAGATAGCTAGTTCCCTTATACGTTTTCTCTTCAATTGTAATGCTGTACAATGTACCAGTAACTATTTTATTCTCCTTTTCTGCCTTCAAGACATAACAGATACACCTTATTGGTTCTTATTTACGTTTATTTATTTTTTCATTACTTTATAGTGTGTGATAATCCGTTTCATAACACGTTTTCTCTCTGATTGTAATGCCTTTAATATACCAGTAGCTATTTAATTTTCCTTCTCTAGCTTTAATCAAGACAAAAACAAATACGCTTGACTAGCTCTTAGTTACATTTTCTTACCCTATTACATCCATTCATTAAGGTGAAGTGGTCTTTATCCTTCCCTTCCATACGCCCAGCAATAAAACCTGGCACATGAGTAATTATTTCCTTCTCTTTTCTACCTTTAAGACATAAACAAATACATTTTACTATGCTTTCTTTCCCATTATATGCATTCGTTAAGGTTTAGTGGTCTTTATTCTCCTGTCTACATGCCCAGTTTCTAAACAATAAAGTCTGGCACGTGAAGAACGTATATTAGTAACTATTTACTTATTTTTTCCTATCTAAAGACAGAAACTATTACATTTTACTAGTTATTTACGTTTTCTTTCCCCATTAGATCCATTCATTAGAGTATAGTGGTCTTTATCCCTCCCCTCCATGCACAGAGTTATAAAGCAATAAAGCCTGGCACGTGAGGGAAGTAAAGTAATAAGGCCGGATATGTGAAGAGCATCAAGTATTCAAGTCCTTATTCACACTCCCAGGTGGCGAGGGCGGTAAACTGCAGGCCAAGATGAACAGGTGGAAATGTAGTGAGGTAAATATATTCCCTTGACTTCCACGGGCGGCGGAAATGTTTTGCCCAAGTATTTCATGCAAAGTGGCGGCCGCGATAAGCTTAAAGTTAAGATTAAGTCCGCAGCTCGGGCCGGCGGGCATTCCGACAGCGTTCCGCGGCTCGTGCTGGGAATTGTGGCCCATTGTTCAGCGCCACGCGAGGCCTCCCTCAGACACGCGGCCTGACCTGTAATGGCTTTATCTGATTGTCTTTGTTCTCTCTCATTAGCAAGCTGTTTATACTTTCTTCTTCCTTGACTTCGAGACGGGAATTATATACTCGTTTGTTCATTTCCGGCATTAATTTCTTGATCGTTATATCTTTGTTTTCATATTGTCTTTGTTATCATTCATTGGAAAGTCCTTTTTTTTTTTTTTTTATAATTGTACAGGTTGGATACATGATATTTTCTTTCCTGGCATGTTTTTTATACTTTTTTTTTTTGTGTTCTATAACATTAAGATACATATTCATCATTCATGTGTCCTTATCAATTTTCCTTTTCTCTCCTTCATTAGGAAGCCATAATATTCTTTTGTTTCAATTCAATACGAAAAATATATCGCTTTGTCTCTGCTGTTTACTTATTCATATTCTTGTTTTTGTTTTCGTTCGTCTCTCGCTACTTCGCTTTTTTCCTTCCCCTTCTACTCGGCAAGTTTATCTGTCACCTGAGGGCTGTTGTTTATGATTCGCTCATTTAATATCCATATTTTTCATCCTTGGTCCTTGTCTCGACTTTTATTTTTCTCCTGCCTTGCGTTTTTCTCATATTTTTGTCTCCTTTCCACTCCTCCCTCAAAAAAAAAAAAAAAAAACCGTCTTCCTTAATTCTTAGTAAAATCTCACTTTTTTTCCTACCTTTTGTTTGCCGTCCAGTCGCTTCCTCATTTCCTTTCCTATTTTTCCCCATAGTCTTCACCACAACCATTATTTGCACCCGCCACCATTCATTGCCTCCACCACCACCACCACCACCACCACCATCAAGACCATCACCACCACCACCACCACCATCACTACCAGTACTTAAACCCCCCGTGATTTGTAATTAATTGGAGCACTGGTACACAGACCTAATAGTGTGACCCCTTCCCTCTGTCTCCCTCCCTCACTGCCTGCCTCGTTCGCCCCGCCAGGCTCGTCCCTCTGCCCCCCTTGTTTTCCTGATTAAAACAAAACGCCACCTGCCACGAATTTGAGCTTAATGAGGCCTTTGCATAATTTCGGAGAGGAAATTAAATTACCCGTCCCAATGGCGACGAGTTTGGTGAAAAACGCGGAATGTCCATTTTTTCCGTAGGTTAGTTACGGGCGAGTATGCAAATCAGTTCCTAATTAAGAGAAAGGTGAATTGATTTCTTTTTTTCACCATTCCAACATCACAGACAGAGTTTTGTGTCGTGACGCGGCCACCTGTCCCGTCCTGGCGCGGCAGGAAGGACGCGTGCTCCAGGAGATGGATGTGTCCGGCCTCAGATTGTCTCCTGCTTGTTGCGAGCGAGTTGTGCGAAATTTATGGCTTTTCCCTCCGGCGTAGAAAAATCGTTGAATACCAAGTAATTTCTCCTCAGTCTTGCTCGCCGTCCGCCACTTGCCCACAGTCTTCCTTGCAGTACCTCTCTCAAGCATTCCCTGAAGACCTCACGTATCTCCTTCTCACATAAAAAATCGTGAATCTCAAATATTTCCTTAGTCTTGGCTGCCGAAAACCGCTTACCTTACACTGCTGAAAAGACACTCGAGCTTCCCTCTCTCTTGGCCAGCTCGAGGTGCCTTTCCTTACTGCCGCTGGAGGCGAAGTGACTAAGGTGTAGGTGAATGGTCAAAGGGGTTGCTTTTAGATCGGTTGACTATGCATAGCACAGCGACCGTAATTCACTAGTGTCTACCCTTCTTATAGTCAATTTTGCTTCGGATTTTCGCTAGGTTTTCAATAGCGATGCTCCGGGTAGCATGTTTTTCTCCAATTGATTTTTTTGGTATTATCAGTCCCTTTAATTACATACCACCAACTGTATTTTTTATCTCATATCTAGTATTTTCCACGTTAGAAAGCTAAGATGTCTTTCCTCTCCTTCGCCACGGTCCGAGGTTAGGAAAGGCATCCACTCGGGGTAACGGTTCCTGAAATCCCACAACCAAAGTCCTTCGTTAGGAGACACCGTCCTAGTTCTGATAGTTGAGGAAAACCAGACGTAAAAACGAGTATCAATAATACTGTCTATAATTTACTGTGAAAAAAAAATAGTTACTTGAACATTTTCACTTTATGTTGTAAGATATTATTTATTTATTTATTTGTTTTGGTCTTTCCTTCATCAAACACTAATAACACATTCACAGAAAATTAACTATAACTTCCCTCACCAAACACTTGTGGCTCCCTTCACTTCGAGCTTGGCATTCATTTACAAACGGCGCACTTCTTGTTTTGTCTCGTGTCCAGTTTCATGACGTAGAGAGAGAGAGAGAGAGAGAGAGAGAGAGAGAGAGAGAGAGAGAGAGAGAGAGAGAGAGAGAGAGAGAGAGAGAAAAGAACAAGCGTCGTCCATCCTCCGCCAGATATCCGCTGCCTGAGTCGTGTCGTGGAAATATTGAGCTGTCATGCTTCTCGAAATGTTCTGACCGAGGCTCCAGCGGGCACTTTATCCACCTATCCACCTTTCTTACCTGCACACGTAATTAAGAAAAGTCCAAATTAATGGTTGGCTGTCCGTTCAAGTGCAGATGTGATAGGTGAATTATTAACGGTGACAGTGGCTTGCTGGGAAATGGTAATTAATGTGGCGTATGTGTGTCTGTCTGACCTGGGGATTCGAAGCCGGAGGAAGGGTAGTTGTCCATTTCATCTCCGATAATGACTCACCATTCAGCTCGCCTCTGAGGGACCTGACCTGCATAGCTCTGGGGATCCAAGGTTAACTGTTCTATAAATCTGTTAAGAGAAATTATGAGATTATTTAAAAGGTTGGATGTTGTGATTGTCTTATATATCTGCGGATTATTTTAATGGCAGATTTCTATGTCTGGTAATTACCGATCTGAATAACTGACTAGATGTTTTTGTGGGTGGTTGGGTGGTAGAGTGCCTGGCTGGCTGGTTGACCGGCTGGGTGGCTGGCTGATGGAATGACTGGCTGACTGATTGGCTGATTGATTGGCTGACTGACTTATTGACTAACCGTCTGGCTAACTGGCTGGATGTTTTGCTGGTTAGCTAAATCCCTTATTCACTTACTTCCTCACAGGCTGGTTGTCTCGCTGATTCATTTGTTGGGAGACTTGCTAACTGGCCAGCTGGCTGATGGGTGGGTGGCTTCCTGCTTAGTTGGCTGGCTGGCTAACTGGCTGGCTGACCCACAAGCTCATCAAGTAAGAGAAACGACTCCTGGACGCATTTACGAAGACTAGAACAGTTAATTCCGGATAACAGAGACCAATCTGGGATAACCGAGAGCCGATATTCCGACCTCTCTATTGCCTCGTTTCATGCGAATGCTTCTCCGCCTCCTCCTCTTCCTTCCTTTCCTCCTCTTTTTCCCTCTTGCTGCCACCCTTTCTCCAGCCACTCTTGCACCTCCAATCTTCTTCCCATCTCTCTTCCCTCGTTTCCTCCCCTCTCCTCCCTCGCACAGTCAACATTCACTCTCAAACTCGTAACTCACCTCCGCTCTTTCATATTTTTATTAGCTGGACGGGAGAGAGGGAGAGAGGGAGGAGAGGGGCGTGACATTACTTACTTTTGGCTACAGTGGGAGATATACGACCCATTGATTCACGAGGCTGGTAAGCTTGGTGTATTGTTTGGCCGGTAAGTAATGTGGGGAAAAAGTGGAAGTGCCGCTCCTGTCTCTCTCTCTCTCTCTCTCTCTCTCTCTCTCTCTCTCTCTCTCTCTCTCTCTCTCTCTCTCTCTCTCTCTCTCTCTCTCTCTCTCTCTCTCTCTCTCTCTCTCTCTCTCTCTCTCTCTCTCTCTCTCTCTCTCTCTCTCTCTCTCTCTCTCTCTCTCTCTCTCTCTCTCTCTCTCTCTCTCTCTCTCTCTCTTTTTCTCTTCCCCCCTTCCTCCTCTGGTTCGCCAATTTATTTCCGGAAGGTGTTGAAACGCGAGGCTGGATTTTATTGGAAAGACAAATGGTTCGCTGGGAAAAGGAGAACCTCGTTTTCAGCCAGAGGAGAAAGATTGAGAACGTAATTTCATTTCATTTGCGATGTTCTTTTAGCAGCGGTAGACTAACGAGTATTGAGGCGCCTGGCCACACATGTTAACCAGACTCACGTTGTGACCTCAGGCAAGATTATGCGTGTGTCTTTACTCCTTACACTGCTTCCTTCCTCCTCCTTACTACAACAGAAATTTCAGAGTAAAGCGTCGGATCACTCGCAAAGTAAATGTTTCTTTCCTCATTTCCACGAGTGGATTTCCAGAATAGAGCATTAGACGACATGAAAAGAAACTATTTTTGCCTCTCTTACCGATGACTAAAAACTTTTTTTTAACCTGAAGGGAGCAGCATCAGATCACCTGCAGAATCTAAATTGAATGTAGATTTGGTCTTTTTCACGTATACGATATTCATCCTTCACAAAGAGGCAGACAGGAAGAAATAAAAAAAGAAAAAACGTTTCTAATACATTTTTTCTTCCCCTCTCTCTTTCTCTCTTCCTCTTATACACATTTTTTTCCAAGTTTCCCAAGGTTATCCTCAATATTTTTGTACACGATGCTCCAAGTCACTCATGGCTGCCCCACCTCCCTTCATTCCGGGCACATGCATATGGAACTAGTCGCCAAGAAAGAGTGAGTTAGACACTCGCATGTACCGTTCTCTCCTGCCGCGGCTTTAGGTCAGTTCCAGGAAGGAGAAGCGTGGCTCCCGTGTCGCGCTAGAGAGGGAGGTTCTTTAAATGCATGACCTTGAAACGTGAAATGAACTCCAGTTTGTGTCTGCTATTCCATCCTTTTGTCTTCCCAGAGAGAGAGAGAGAGAGATGAGGGGAGAGAGTGAGAGAGGAGAGTTATCACTGTCTTTCGTCCATGTTTCATCTTAATTGTTCCCTCGGCTACCTCTGCTTCTTCTGCTTTCCACTCCTTCACTCTTCTTTTTCGTCCTAGCCACTGTTTCTCTTTACATACATGCACGAAACACGATAGAGAGAGAGAGAGAGAGAGAGAGAGAGAGAGAGAGAGAGAGAGAGAGAGAGAGAGAGAGAGAGAGAGAGAGAGAGAGAGAGAGAATGTAAGATAGACAGGAAGGCAGAAAAAAAGACTGACGTATCATTACATACAAAAGAAACAAACACTGGGATGGACAGAAGGAGACAAACAGATGGACAAGCAACCATAATGAAGACAGACAAGTAAACATTAGCAGGCAGACAGACATAAAACCAAGTCACATTTTTTTTGGCAGAAAGGCAGAAAAACAGAGAAAGAATGACGTACTAATAAATGCAAAATAATCAGACACAGGGATGGACAGAAGTAGAATGATCGCCAGGCAAATAATCACACTGAAGACAAACAAGGAAACATAAACAAACTCGCAGACAGACATAAAATCGTCACATATTTCCATAAGTGAAATAGCATTTTTTTTTTTTTTTTCGTTAAAAGTTCCAATTGAAACAGGAAAAGTCATGTTTTGGAAAGTTTATTGGATGTTATAAGTGTTAATTTGTATGAGTGTGTGTGTGTGTGTGTGTGTGTGTGTGTGTGTGTGTGTGTGTGTGTGTGTGTGTGTGTGTGTGTCTGTCTTCGATGTTCATGTTTGTACGTGTTTGAGTAACTGCTCTCTCTCTCTCTCTCTCTCTCTCTCTCTCTCTCTCTCTCTCTCTCTCTCTCTCTCTCTCTCTCTCTCTCTCTCTCTCTCTCTTGACACAAAACACGCATTCTCAACAGAGGCTTTAAAATCTCCACCCTCTCTCTACTCCGAGATACAATTTAATGTCGAGACCATCACACTGTTTACTTAGTTTTCATATTCTTTTCACAATTTTTCTCTGGTGCACCCACGACGTTTTGTTTAATATTTATTCCTCCTTGTGCAACTCTTGACATTTATCTGTTCATTTATCTTCCTGAGCGGCATTTGGTGTTCTCTCAAACCGTTCTTATTCTCCATTACGCGGAAATCTTTCTCTAAAACATTTTTTCCTCCCCCCTTGACCTTATTCACCACGCATTTATTCTCGTATAGCAAGAAACATTTTTCCCTAACACTTTTTCCCCCCATGTCTTATTTTCCTTTCAACTGGCAGTGATTTCCTTTTACCCTTTACCCTTCCCTTATCCTGCTCTTACTCCTCCTCCCCTTTGCAGTCCCTCCCTGGCCAGCCATTATGTTTCCCCCCTTAGGGCCATTTAGTGCCCCTTCAAGGTCATTACAATTCCCCGTTCAGCCAATTGACGGCAGTTTGCACATAGAAGGACTCTTTGGTAATTAGCAAATGTTACCAAATTAGCGTGGCATTGTTGGGCCCTCCGTACGGTTTTGCCAATTTGCTTTAAAGGACCAGTTGTTGTAATCGTGTTGCTGAGTGTGTGTGCTTAAAGTTTAGTGGTAGTTATAGTAATAGTAGTAGTTGTAGTAACAATAGTAGTTGTGGTGGTGGTGGTGGTGGTAGCAGTAATAGTGGGAGTAATAATAGTGCTAGTAGTATCAGTAACAGTGGTAATGGTAGTTGTGATTCTTGTTGTTGTAGCAGATGTTAGTCGTTTTAGCAGGAACAGTTAGTTGTTTTTGTAGTAGTAGTAGTAGTAGTAGTCCAGTTGTGGTACCAGTAATCATGATGGGAGTGATGGTAGCGATAACGGCTTAAGTGAGCACTAACAATACTAACATCAGCCACTCTTACCCCATCAGTCTCCTAGAAAAACATAAAATAACACGAACAGAGAGTACAGCCATTCCCCTCCTTCGAGCAGCGGGGGGGTAACCAGACAGGGGAATGTAAGCCAAGAAGCAGCAGCCACCAGACAAGCGGCAGTCATCAGGCAAACTACCCCCTATTCCCGGACTCCCCGCCCTGCCATCATCTCCACTCAACCTTCCTCCATATCCGCGCCGCCCGCTGTCACGTCACCGCCCGTTCTCTCCCATAACAACAGTACGACTTGCATAACGACGCTATTATGGGTCACTAGCGGGTCGTAACCACCTTGTTAACTCCCTCGGGATGGCCCAAAGAGATGGCTGATGGTGGAGCGGGAGCTGCTGCCTGTATTCGCTGACATCACTATCTGGCCGCGATGAAGTGGTCTCACGGCATCATCCTGCTTCTTGAGTGTTTTGGTTTAGTAGCTGTGACTCGTAACGACTGAGAGTACTGGGTGGTCTTACGCATCACATTCCTCTCTTGAGTACTTAGTAGTTGTGATTCGTAATGTCTTTGTACTTGGTTGTCTCAGGCATCATCTTCCATTCTGAGTACTTTGTTTTAGCATGATTGTTGTGATTCTTAATGCCTCAGTACTAGGTTTGTCTTGTAAAGATTCATTCGTTGAGTTGTAGACCGGATCTTGAAATGTATGGATAGACAGATATGCATACAAACTGGATAAATGAAAAGATTTGGAATGTATGTGGCAGATATGAATACAAACTGAATGAGTGGACACATTGATATAATGTTTGATAGGCAGACAGACATAGAATGTGGATAAGTGGACAGATACATTTCATTTCCTTTAACAGACCACATATAGAAGTCGACAAGTAGAGAGGTACAGTAGATGGAGACATGTAAATGAATATCAAAATACTTGGATAGGTAGGTATTTTTTTTCCGTACAGTACCTACATATTCGCAACAATTCCCGTTCAGCTTTTATTGCAACGGCGGGGTGTCCCAGTGGTGCAGGTGTGAGCTGATGGTGTGGGCTGCGGGTGTGCCCAGGGCGGGAGTGTGGCGGGAGGCATCATGGGCGGCGCGGGGTGGCCATTACCATGCATATTGTGCGTGACTGTTGAGCAACATTAGGGTGTAATTAAATTTTTATGAACTCAGGTTAGGAAAGAAAAAAAGTAAGCTGTTGCACAACTTTTCTGTGTATGTATGTATGTATGTATGTGTGTGTATAATATGTATTACTAAAAGTGTTCTCTCTCTCTCTCTCTCTCTCTCTCTCTCTCTCTCTCTCTCTCTCTCTCTCTCTCTCTCTCTCTCTCTCTCTCTCTCTCTCTTCATGTACACAAAATTTCCGTATTTTCAGGTCAATATCACTAATTTGTCTTATTTTATTTACACTAACTTTTTTTCGTATATTAAGGTTTCTTTTTCTGTTTCTCTCCATTACAAGGACAAAACCAACAATATGCAATTTAAAGTAGTCAAGAACCTACACGTAAAATCAGCCCTTCAAGATACATCATGCGTCTGGCGTGGCAGTATTTTTCAGTCTACGCTTTTCTTGTTCTGAGGGAGACTGCACGTTTTCTATGACCACCCACTCTTGTTATGTTCCTGCACTTAATTTCACGCTATAGACTAGACTGGCTGATGTATGAAAATGAATGTGTGTATTTGCATATGGAGATAGACGCGTGGGACATTAATTAAGCATGAAAACATTAGTTAGAGATCAGTGTGTTGATTCAGATGTTC
Organism: Scylla paramamosain; assembly: GCF_035594125.1. Taxonomy (NCBI): domain Eukaryota; kingdom Metazoa; phylum Arthropoda; class Malacostraca; order Decapoda; family Portunidae; genus Scylla; species Scylla paramamosain. The sequence goes on from NC_087157.1 coordinate 25,327,171, forward strand.
GAACCATATACTGAGCGAAGCAGCAGACCATCAGATCAAAAGTACAAGGCATCGGAAAGCAGGATGAAAGCAATAGACCCTTTCACTGATAGACTGTCTTAGTCTCTCGTAATCTTGTAGTCTAGAAAACTAACTCTCTAAAGTGTATCCATGTAAATTATCATTATTATTATTTTTACAGTGGTGTGGATGTTAACAAAGAACGACCATAAAAGTGAAAGAATTAGTGGCGTCACATTATCAATAGACAGTTGTGGGGCATCCGAGATATATTTGTATCGCGAAAAATTCTATTAATTAAACAGCATGCAGCGCTACCTAGCACGGATATGTAATATTGTGTGCCCTGTGTGACGTGGTGGTTTGGGATGGGAGGCGAGGCTGACAGTGCAACCAGTAGTGATGAGGGTGTGCACAGTGTATGAGCGATTATGTGTGTGGAGGTATTCTGTATTTGAAAATCAAGATGAGATGTTATCCGTTCAATGTTGGACTGATTGTACATTTCAGTTATGGCTGGTTAATGAAACTGTCAGTCATGCCTCCTTAACCCTTCTCCTCCTCCTCCTCCTCCTCCTCTCATGACATCTCTCTTCTCCCTGAAAAGTGTCCGGTTGCTCCTTCCCCTAAGTATCTGATGCAAAATTTTCCTCTGCTGTACATTATTTCATCTTTTTAATCATAGTACAGCGTAAAGTGTTCTATAAATAAGTATTTTGATAACCAGTTTGTCCTTCTTCAGTCTGAAAATGTAGCCGCGAACAACGCTGCTTCACTACACGTTCAGAGGCTTCGAACTCACCAAAGATCTGTCCAAGTCCAATCATTTCCTTCCCACCCGCCGCCGCCCGCCTCACGCCTCCCCGCGCTCCCTCCTCCTCTGCCTCATTCTTCTCTTCCTCCATCCGGCGCCGACACAAGTGAGGGAAAATCAAGGCGAGTGCAAACCGGATAAGATAACGAACAGTGATTGAAGACGCTGATGAAAAGAGAAAGACCGTGATGTGTTGCGGCTGTCTGTTTGTGTGCTTGTGTTGTTGAGTGACGGGGAGAGGAGTGAGGGACGCCGGTTGCTTCGAGGAGCCATCATAGAACCATGGGAGCCGCAAGCACCGCCACCACATAGCAGGATGATGTAGCACGGTACAGCTGAGGTACGTTGATCATAGTGTGTGTTTAAGGTATACTGTACTGTCACCCACCACTTTCCTCGGCAACGCGTTAACGGCCTGGGGAATCTGGCATCTTTCCTTCCTGGAATTGCGTCTTTTCTAAAGCAACTAAGCTAACTTGATTAAACTGCAGCGGGCCTTGGATTCAGCACTATATAGATTCGCTTTTCGACCCAGAGAGCGAGAGGGACCTCCTCCCTGCTGCTGCTTCTTGAAGCACGGCGCGGGGAGGACGATCATGTTTCCTACAGGGACCCTCATTGCTGCCTGATGCCCTCCAGAGATTGGTGAATAGTTTCATGACTCGGGAGAAAGACTTACTTATCAGACACAGAAATGACCTTCATGTCAGGCTATGATGACAGCACTGACTTCCCCGAACCTTAGATAAGAGGAGGGGTAGGATGGAAGACTGGCAGGGAGGAGGAGGAGGAGGAGGGGGAGGAAGAGGAGGAGGAGGAGGAGGAAGAAAAATGGGAAGACAGAAAGAGGAGAATTGAGTGGAAATTTTTCAGTTACCTCATTACATTTATTGGTACTTTGCCTGAACGATTTCAAGCTGATATGAATGTTAAGGGGCGCGGTGCTTGTATCGCCCGGTAATCTGTTCTTTTCTTCCTATCAACTTTTTCTCCCTGCCTAAACACGCAGCATCGGAAAATGATCTCCAGTTATTGCACACTGACACCACTGACACACAGGCGATGATTGATTTGTCAACTTTCTTGCATTTTCCCTCTTCCCTTCCCTTGAATTCTCTCCTCATGCCTCCAGTTCGTTTTACTCTCCTCTTCCCGTCGCTTCTCGCACTCCCACCCTCAAGGCGACACAATCATAATTAATGTTCTCAGGGATCGGGAAGTAATCACGTAGCGAAACTCATCATGCCTCGCTAATTTGCTGTTTCTATTTGTTTTCGGTGCGTAGGTATTCATTAGCTTTCCCATTAATTATTCAGTGATGCGTTCACGGTGAGCTGAGGGGAGCGTGGGGAGAGACTAACCAAGGGATGCTTCGGTCGTTCATCTTTTACATTGTATTGTAGCTCAGATCCATAGATTGTAAGGATTAGAGAATAAGACAACTATTATATAAACCATTATGAAAAACGTGCTATAGATTGTTAATTACAACCTGGCCTGAACAAGCTACACGAGCTTTGGAGTGTTAAGGCAACAAGGGAACCACTCTGTCTATTAGAATTTGGATTATTACTGTTTTGCGTGGCCTTTGCAATTGCAGTGTTTAAAAAAAAAAAAATTATAAATGTCCCATCGTTATTAGGGAATTCAAAACTACCAAAAAACAAACAGTAGAGCCAAATAAATAAACAGGTAAATAGGTACAACGCACAGGTTAATTTACGACCTTTCATATTCTCTTCACTGCTTCAAGTTTCGATACTATTTCATTTTGTTATCGGTGATGTAAGTCTAATTCAGTAATGCGTCTATGCTAAAGGTAAATGATAAATGTTGAAATAAATGAAGTATTCTACGTATTGTAATAAGTTAGAAAATTTGAATGCTGTGACTGCCTTGAAACGCTTTCGGGTATCATTGCACGCTACAAATGAAATGCGTAACACAATGATAATACTGTAGAAGCGCGGAGCTGAGAAAATGTGGCTTAGTTTCCTAGCCTGTTCAGTTCAGGTGTAGATGAATAGAGCGAGCGTGCGCTTTGTTTCACTTACCTTCACAAACAAGGAAATTCCACGCGAACTGTCCTCTGCATTTTCTCACTCCCAACACACACACACACACATACACACACACACACACACACACACACACACACACACACACAGAATCATACAAGAGTACAAGGTGTAGCATAGAACTTGATATATATTTGTGTTCAGTATTTCTAGAAAGAGGGCAATTAATTTCTCCATTCTGCATGCCAGGTGAAGCGAAGAGAGGGAATGGCTGTGCGATATTTTGCCCTTTAACACACTTGTCTGAAAATTACGTAAACCCAGCGACATCAGAAGAGAAGTTGCGTTGTTATTATTTTTATGAAGGACACTGCTGGCGTGTCACAGTCACTCTCACAACCACTCAACACCATGCAGTGAAATGTTTGAAAAAATGTTGACGCACGGAAAAAAAAATACCCAACTACGAAGAAAAAAAAAGTTGAATATTCCTGTGCAGCTTTTCCATGCATGTTTTTAGAGTGAAAGTTTTACCTTCTCTCTCTCTCTCTCTTTTTAAGTTTCATTGTTTATTGTAATAGTGAACATTAAAACAGAGACGGTGCTTGAGAAGGTTATTTTCATGGAATCTCTTCAATGCGTCTCTCTAAGTAGTGTGTTAGAGACAGCAGCGCAATTTTACTCTTAGTTACTTAATCAATGGAAGTGTTTCCAGAATTTCACGCCACTGCATTAGTGTTAATTAGTATATAGTGTGGCTCGTGCTTTAAGTATTGTGTGGAGACGGCGTTGAGAGATGTGAAGCACTATTGGTAGGTAGAAATCAAGGAAGCTTAAGACACACTAACTTCCTTGGTAGAAATATAACAGTAATGTTTGGCTCCTCTCATTATCCACGGCATCATTACGGTAAAATGTTTTAGTTCCTTTATCAAAGAATCGCAAGGGTAATATTTTTGGTGATCTATGCAGACGTGAGGCTTTTAGTTGATTTTACATTAGTACGGTGGCATGGACGTTATTGTTTTTGTGTGTGTGCATAAAGGTATTTGTAAATATCCCCTTTAGGAGTTGTTTGGAGCCCGCTCGTGCACCATTACCCCAGTACATATACACACTCCACCACCACCACCATCACCACCGCCAACAGCAACAACAACTCCAACAGCAACGACGACAACAACAGCAAAAAAAAAAAAAAAAAAATCGCTACCGCCATCACCTCCAAAAACACCAACAAAAAATCGCAAAAACAACAAAGAACAAAAAAAAACTAGTAAAAAAGAAATACACAATCACACCAACAGCTACAACAAACACACAATCACACCAACAGCTACAACAAACAACAAAACACAAAAAAGAAACAACCACAACAGCATCAACAAACACCGCAACCACAACAACCACGGCAACCACAACAACCACCACTACCACAACTACCACCACAATCACAACCACCACCATTACACAACCACAACCACCACTACCGCAACTCTAATCCCAGCAACAACTCCAACTCCAACAATAATACAAACCACAAAAACCCCCAACAACAACAACAACAACAACCATCGCAACAATCATCACAACAACAACAACAACAACAGTGGAGTCACATTTTCCTGTCGAGCAGTATTTCATTTGTCAAACAATTTCCTTTGAAATATCTCGGTTTTTATATTCGTTTGCTGTCGTTGAAAAATATTTATTTGCTACGCTGGATTTTGGGATCCGTGTCGCAGTATATTTACCTTTTCAAATGTAATTTATCTAACGAACTATTGATCTCGTCCGCCATTCATCTGTGGTAACCTGCATAGTTAGCACAGGCACACAGGGCAGGGCGGGACTTGTAGACCCCGGCAGGAAGGGAGCGTGCTAGGCCGTGCACCCCCACAAGAGAGAGAGAGAGAGAGAGAGAGAGAGAGAGAGAGAGAGAGAGAGAGAGAGAGAGAGAGAGAGAGAGAGATTACACAATACATCGCAACGAGGAAAACAGCGAACAATAAAGTCTTAAAGCATCAAAGTTGCAGGAAATCATCTTACTTATTTTCTCATTTCAAGATTTCCTTTCCAACGTCATTATCAGACAGACAGACAGACAGATTTATGTAACTTGTGTAACTACGAAAAAAAAATACTATATATGACCGGCGAGATAACAGGCGTTGTTAGGCCTGGCTGAAATAGACAGCCGGCCGATAAAAGTAGGTAAAAGTAACTCGCCATTTCCTTATTATTAATGTTTAGTGCCATGTCTTTATTTACTCCTTCCCATTTACTAGTCTTCATTTACTCCTTCCCATTACTGCTTCCTCTGTTGCTCCTTTTCTATTCAGTTCCACCTTAAGTTGATCTCTGCATCCCATTGTCCATTTCCCCTCGATTTCCTCCTTTCATGGTGACACTTCTAATGGCATATCCTTAACACCCAACACTTCCTCCTGCCGTCAACCAAACCTTCACTCACTGAACGACCACACTTTCATTAACCTCCCTGTTAATTTTGGTATTTTTCTCTTTCCTTTTTTAATTCTGGGTTTGAGAGTGTTTCCAACCATTCGGGGCGTGAGTGAGGCGTGGAGCGTGGCGGACTGAGGCACGGGCAGGGAAGGGAAGGAGCGAGCAAGGCGGGGCGCCGCTCGTAAGTCTCCTTTACACACGCTGAGTGGTCTGAAATCACCTCGCATTGCGCCGGGGAATCTTCGCAGTTTTGTGTGGAAATGCATCAAGCGGGTGATTCTCTGGATGAGGAGGAATCGGTTCTCTCGTGTTTTGATGTCAGGATATTGTAAAAGCTAAGTTTCTTTGCAACAGTAGTTCTGCCGCTTTTTTTTTTTTTAGGGGGGGTCACATAATGAGTAGGAGAAATGGTTAGTGGGTTGAAATGAATGAACAACTTTTGTCAGTGTGTGTCTGTGTGTGAGAGCGAAGGAGATAAAGAGAAGGCAGGCAGTATTGGGCAGCTCGTTCCTCCAATCTGTCAGGATACGCAGCTTCTCAGAGAAAAGGAAGGAAAGAAGTTTATCGTGGAAGCAGGAGAAGGAAGAGGAAAAGAAAGTTACCGACGAAAGGGAAGGAGAGAGAGAATGGATGAATTAATGGAAGAT
>NC_087157.1:25338115-25345615 GCF_035594125.1 Scylla paramamosain
TTGGCCTTGGAGTCTGTTTCGTTTTTTTTTTTTTTTGTGTGTGTGTGTTTACATTAGTATGATTTTTTTATCATTTCTGATTAATTTATTTTTATCTATTTAGTTTTTTTTACTTTTTTAATCAATGGTTGTTTTTTGTGGCTGTTTTATTGTGTGTGGTTGTGGAGTTTTTTTTTGGTTGTTTTAGTTGTAGTTGTTTATATTGTGATTGTGGTTTTTGTTGTAGTTGTTCTTGTAGGTGTGGCTGATTTTGTTGTGGTTGTGTTCTTTTGTTGTACCTAGTTGTGGCTGATTTTCTTATGGTTGTCGTGTTAGTTGAAGTTATATTTGTTTTTGTTGTGTCTGTGAGCGGTGGTGTAGCATTGGTGCTCGTTCTAGTTCCTAATCCGAGACTGAAACATGGAGATAGAGTTTACCTCCATTTTGCGTTTGGGAAAAAAAAAAAAAAAAGTTAATTAAATAAAAAAAAATTCAGGTTTTTTTTTTTTTTTCTTTTGTGTGTGTGTGTGATTTTCATCCCGAAATAAACCTCATCCTCCCACACTCCCCACATGACCAATGAATGCTTTCTTTTGATTTCATTTTTCCGTGAACAAGACTCGATATATCTTTCCAGCTTTTAGTATTTTTATCCCCAGCATCCACTCATACCGTTCTTTTAGACAGGGTGTAATGAAAAGCTTTTCATCTTACCAACTCCTCTCCTCTGACTGACTGTCTTCATCCTCTTTCTCATCGCCGCAGTCTTGCTATCTTCTACAGATGTTTTCATGCTAACTGCTCTTCTGATCTTGCTAACTACATGCCTCCCCTCCTCTCGCGGCCTCGCTGCACAAGACTTTTTTTTTTTCTCTCACTCCTATTCTGTCCACTTTTCTAATGCAAGAGTTAACCAGTATCAATCATTCATCCCTTTCTCTGGTAAGCTCTGGAACTCCCTGCCTGCTTCTGTATTTCCACCTTCCTATGACTTGAACTCTTTCAAGAGGGAGGTTTCAAGACACTTATCCAGTATTTTTGACTAACGCTTTCGACTCTGTACTGGGAGCGACACCTACCTCAGTGGGCTTTTTTTTATTTTTTTTATTTTTTTATTCTTGTTACCCTTGGCCGGTGCCCCTCCTACATAAAAGAAAAAAAAACCTTATACGGAGCAACCTCAGCATCAGATCCCTGTCACAAAAGAAGACTGATCGCGCCGGGATAAACATAGGTAGTGCGACCAGATCCTTTCTTCACATCTATTCTCGTCTCCGCCTCCTGTTATTTTTTTTTTCACTTTCTTTTATACGATCCAACATCTCTTTATCAAGTTGTTAATCTTCTCGCACGTTCTGTTCTACATTTTACTATTTTTCGGTACTGTAAAATCCTCTTTTTTTTTTTTTCATTATGTAGAAAAATAAGAAAGACTGCAAAAGTCATTTTTTTTTTTCATTATGTAGAAAAATAAGAAAGGCTGCAAAAGTCATTTGTTCGACACGTGGCAGTCCTGTATCCAGTCATAATTCTTATCAGTAGATCAGTTTATTCTTCGTTTAAAGTTCTTCATTGACTCAGCAATAGCAACCTGCTAAGTTGGGATAATTTCCCAGAATAGCAACATACCGGAGAGTAGATTTGATCTCTCGTTAAGGTGTATAATCTCGATGTACTTCTTGTATCCACTTGTACCCTTTTCCTCCTCCTGTCCCCCATCTACTTTGCCTCTTCTTCGCTTTTCCCTTCCTCCTGTCCTCACCCCAGCAAGCAGTCTGCTCAGTCCTCGGCGAAAGAGAGAAGAGCAAGTTATGGGGCATTACTCTGTCGTGACTTCCTCTCTGTGTCTTTTATTGTGATTGCGAACTACGTGGTGAGAGCGAAGAGAGCGGCTGCCTGTGAGAGTTGTGTCGGGTTAGACATGAGATGTTTGTGTGAGAAGAGGATGGAGAGGAGGAGGAGAGGAAGCTTGTTAGAAGTACGTACTATTGCTGGTGATGGTGATGGTGGTGGGCTGTCATTTACATGGAAGCATCGAGTATTGGTCGCTTCCAATCCACAAATTACTCGAGGGACAGGCAACAGGGCGGTGATGACACACCTGTACTGAATACTATCCCTGTTCAAGAGCCGAAGCAGGTGACATAAACAGTCGTACGGTCTCTAATTCTGAGACTAACAGCAGGAAGGCTGTGGAGCGTTGTGTCTGCGTGCCATGTGTGAAGTTTACGTGGCAAAAAAACACCACTGAACTGGACGAGCTGGGGAGTCAGTGTACACGCCAATAAATCGTGACTATTGAGTGGACAAGAGCGGGACAACACAAGGCGTGGGCGACCCTCCTGCAGCGTGGGCAGGCAGGCAGTGAGCAGTGGCTGGGTGAACTCATGGGACGTTACCAGGGGGTAGGAAGTCACCCCATTAACTCCATTGACGGCGAGCAGATCACTCCCGCGTCCTCTTACCGTGTGTAAAGCCCTCGAGGGGAAGCTGTCATGGCTCGAACATCAATTTTAAATTCGCGCATTCCCTCTCATACGAAGAAAACGTATTTCAAAAGCTTATTGAATTACACTTAACCTTCTCATATCATTCTCCCAGACATTTACACACGCACCTCTTCACTACCAGCTGGTATCTACGCGCTATGCATCCACAGATTCATGCAATATCTCATAGAGTATTTCATTCTCCTTTATAGGCTCCAAAATTTATGAAAAAGCATGAATGAGCACATCATGAGTTCTCATTCTTTTTTCCAGGTTAGCGAGTGGAAGGTGAATGACGTTCATTTTTTATTTTTATTTTTTCGTTTTTTTTCTGTCTCCCTCTCTCTTCTCTTTTAAACTGACGATGAATAGAAGAAGATAAACGCACGGGTAGTGAGGCAGTGAATTCCCTTTAGGGGCACACCGACACATTCTCTCTCTCTCTCTCTCTCTCTCTCTCTCTCTCTCTCTCTCTCTCTCTCTCTCTCTCTCTCTCTCTCTCTCTCTCTCTCTCTCTCTCTCTCATTTATCTCGCATTTTTCTCTAATCTGCGAATAATCAAATTACATTGGTTTTCTGCGATCTGATCAAATAATAAATAAAGTCCAGATTTAAGCTCTTGTCTATATTACTAAAACATATATTACTTTGGTTTTTATGACAGAAAAGTATTTGGGTAGGTTTCTTTCCACCTCGCATCACTTTCCTGAGCTGAGAGGGCATGGATGGAGAAACGAGCAACAAGGGACAGAGAATTGTAGTATTTACTAAGAAAGCTGATATTATTGCTTTCCTTGCTGTTCCATCATTTATTCAGAATCTCCAGGGGTGCTGAGCGCGTTTCCTAAATGTTTGTGTCTCTTTTACAAGTCAGGGAGTCTGGCCAAGGGGAAGAATAATAATAAATAAAACTCAATAACAAAAGTAGAATAAATGAATTTAAAAACCTACTCAGTCTGCCACTTGCAAAAAAAAAGTGTGTGTGCGTGTGTGTGTGTGTGTGTGTGTGTGTGTGTGTGTGTGTGTGTGTGTGTGTGTGTGTGTGTGTGTGTGTGTGTGTGTGTGTGTGTGTGTGTGTGTGTGTGATGCACTACAACGTCACTCAGGCCACTGTTGAAGTAATAAATCCATATTTATACTTTTTAAAACATTTAAGACCGATGAACTACGCTTGTAAATAGTTATTTTGCCCCATTAGGTATTGTATGTAAGTAAATGTGCGTCATACAGCCTTGAGTGTGTACGTAAATAAGTCACTAAACACACACACACACACACACACACACACACACACACACACACACACACACACACACACACACACACACAGCTATCTCGTAATTCTGGCGGCGCGTCGATAAATACGAGGATCACGCAGAAGGGGACGAGAATTACCGCCCAGGAGGAGATGAAAGGCTATTGATCCGCTGCCATTTGGAGGAGGCGTGCCCGAGCCGCCCCCCACCCATGAAGCGGCGCCCATTCACCACCAATGCACCAAGACCGTATAAATAGCAATGAATATAAAAAGGCGTGTGAAGAAAATGGTCCGGCTAACAGTGAGTCGTGGGAGGAGGAATGTTACTCGACATTTTTTGATGCTGAGTTGTGTTAGAAAGGTGTTTCAGTCTTGCTGTGTGTGTGTGTAATAATAATAATAATAATAATAATAAACGGTTTATTCTTTAGGCAGTCAACAAACTGAAAATGTACATTGGAGGTGGGGAAATACTTGACATTAATCCTAAAGGTAAGTCAAATCTAGAAGAGACTATTGATTGATGGCTCGCACCATGGTGGGAATCGCACTGAGTCTGTGTGTGTGTGTGTGTGTGTGTGTGTGTGTGTGTGTGTGTGTGTGTGTGTTGGAGGGCAGATGTTGGTGTAGTTTATTGGTATGTTTGTGATGGCTAAGTTAATGTTAAAGTGATATGTGATCCTTGTCCGTCATACATAATACTTGTACTTACTCTCGTATGCGTGCGTGCGTGCGTGCGTGCGTGCGTGTGTCTATGTACCGCTTTGCATAAATTCAACTGTTCACGTATCTCATAATTAGTTTAAGCCACGTAATGACAATTGCATTGTATATAAAGTTTAATTTACAAAGGTTTATGCTTTTAAATATTAATACATGTACACATTTTGTTGGTGTAATGGCTATGATAGTTGTAATGGTGGTAGTTTTGGTAACAATAGTGCTAAAAATAATAAGGATGTTGTTGTTGTTGTTGTTATTGTTGCTGTTGTTGTTGCTGTTGTTGTTGTTGTTATCACTATTGTTGTTGTTATTATTATTATTTTTATTATTATTATTATTCAATATGACAATATCAATGCAAATAACACCGGTAATAGTATAAAAAAGAAAAAAAGAAAAAGTTGGTAAATTTTATAATAATGATAATATTAAACAATTACAGTGATAGCAGTGCTGGAAGAAATAATGATTACAAGAATGATCATGAAAGTAATAATAATGATAATAATAATAATAGTAATAATAATAATAATAGTAATAATAATAATAGTAATAATAATAATAATAACCATGATAACAGCAATAATAATAAGAAGCCTACAACAACAATAAGCTTACATTTCTGGCTTATCCACAGAACATGAAAAAAACAAGATAATTATGCTTTTTTTCTCTCTCTCTCCCTCGTCTTGTCAACACGGTCGGACTCTGGCCATTAATATTTTCCTTTGATGGCGATTTTACGTTTATTAACTTTTCTCACAAATTTTACTACAGTATTTCCTTTGAAGTTATATACCCCCTCCCACTCCTTCCTCCCCTTCCTCCTCCTGCACTGAAGACTAACAGTATAGGAGGTCGTAAGGAGAGATGTCACTAGCGAGTTTTTCCCTTGTTCTATTGCCCTTTATATACACCTAGGGAGCTACACTTCAAGACGAATGGAAGAGGAGGATTAGGAAGAGGAAGAAGTTTTCTGGTGGTGGTGGTGGTGGTGGTGTTGGTGGTCTTGATATAGACACACAAGGATACACTTCAAGAAGAAAGAAGGAGAACTAGGAAGAGAAAGAGGAGGTGGTGTTGGGTGTTGTTGGTTGTGGTGTGTCTGATTCTTCTTTATTTCCTCGCAACGTATTCTTTCCGTGATAAGTTGGCGAAATTGCAGCGCGTGTAACTTTGTTGTTGTTTCAAGCGCTAATTATTTCGTCATATTCTCCAGCCTCATGTCGCTTAATTTCGTTGGGTCAGTTGCTTTTGTGTATTTTTTTTTTTTTCTTTTCCTCTCTCTGTTGTGTTTTCTTCACGTCCTTGTTGTTACCCGTAATTTCCCTCTCCATTTTTGTCATTATCGTCATCATCGCTGTCATTATCTCGTTTTTCTTCTTCGCTTTCTCGTGTCCTCCTCCTCCTCCTCTCTCTCTCTCTGTTACTCTCATTCCTACCTCTAACGTTGTTCTCGTGTTCCTTGCTCTCCACCTCCTCCTCCCCACCCTCCAACTCCTACTCCTCCTGTTTTATCCTACCTATCCTTCTATTTTCCTCCTACTCCTCTTTAACTATTTTCCTCCTCTTCCTCAGCTCAGCCTTCCGTTTCTCCTCATCTACTTCCCTTCACCCTCTTTAGCCTTGGTAGTTACTCATACACAGCCCTCACAACCACTACCTACTCTGCTTAGTTTTGATATCTACCTATTTTCCTTCTCAATCTAGCCCTGTATTCTCCATCTTCTCTTCACCCTCTTTAACCTTTACGTTTTCCTATCCTCTTCATCTTTGTTTAATCTTCTCAATCTAGCCATGTGTTTCTCTCACCATTCTGTTCTCCACAACCTCCTTAACCTTCCCATCTCCCTATTCTTCATCTTTGTTTAACCTTTTCAGTCTATCTGGCGTTTCCTCTCATCTTCCTCCTTTTCTCACTATCTTTAACCTTTCCAGATTCCTCTTCATCACTAACTTTATCGCCGTATTCTTCCTCCGCACACTGCCTTTGTATCTTCCCTCTCAACCAACAGTCTTCCAGCACGACCACTAACCACTAACCTCGCAGAAGTAGCCGTGTCTCTGCGGCGGCCAGCGAGTGAAAGAGTGTCCCTCGACGGAGCAAATTGAGTCGCGTTTGTAAGGCTTTCACGGGGGATTCAAATCGACAATGGCAGTTTTATTTCCCGTTGCAAGACTCGGGAATAATCTGTTTGTGTGTGCCCAGCTTGGTGGCGACTTGGCTGGCCGGCTAGCTGGCTGGCTGGGTGGGTGAGTGGGTGGTTGGGGGATGGGTGGATGGGGTAAGATGGGTGAGTGGGTGATAGGGTGGGTGAAGAGTGGTTTTGAGTTGAATGTGTGTGTGTGTGTGTGTGTGTGTGTGTGTGTGTGTGGTTTGGTGTATGGAGTGGTAGTGAAGTTAAAAGTGTGGGTGAACAGTGGTGGGTGAGGAATTTGTGAGTGGATGAGTATTGCAGTAGTAGCGGATGTGGTGGACGAGAAGCGCTGATGGGTTAGTGGATTAGGAGTTAAAGGGTGGATGAAAATGAGTTAAGCAAGTGAATGAAGGGAGGAAGTAAATGAAAAATAGTACTAGTAATGGATAGGTGCATGACGAATGGCCATAGTGCTTGGATGAGTGGATGAGGATTATATATAAGTAGTGAGTAAAGAGTAATGGGAGCAGTGGTAGGTAGGGGAGGAATGGTGGTGGTGGTGGTGATGGTGGTGGTGGTTGATCGATGTTTGCATTAGCAGGGGATGGCCGCCGCCTGCCTCGCTCTCCTAGTTGGCGTGTTTATATTCATGTATTTATCTTTTCCGTGAGAGAGAGAGAGAGAGAGAGAGAGAGAGAGACTGGTTAGGGGCGTGTGCTTATTCATTCGCACGCAAGCATGGAAATTCTCTCTCTCACACACACACACACACACACACACACACACACACACACACACACACACACACACCACCTCCTCCTGCTCCTCTTTTAACCCTTTCACTGACCAACACTCTTTTTACATATAGGCACCGACAATTCTAACACGCTTATTTTTGTACTGCAGTCTCTGA